>NW_006400222.1:101534-152981 GCF_000299155.1 Elephantulus edwardii | reverse complement strand
AGACCGGTCCTTGGAGAGGGACATCATGCTTGGGAGGGGGGAGGGACAGCGCAGGAGAGGAAGGCCCTCTATGAGGTGGATTGATTCGGTGATTGGGATAATTGGGATGGGAGTGTCAGAGACAGTGCGATTGGCACAGGACAGAGCGAAGTTTAGGGCTGTTGTACATAGGGGTCGCTATGAGTCGCAGGCGACTCGACGGCACATAACAACAACAACAATGACATGTCAGATAAGGGACTTATATCTAGAACTTATAAAATACTTGAGCACCACAACAAGATAAAGGTAAATATTCCAATTGAAAAAAGGGCACAGGTTATGAACAGACACTTCACCAAAGAAGACCTCCAGATGGCCAAGAAGCACATGAAGAAATGTTCAAGATCCCTAGCTCTAGGAGAGATGCAAATCAAAACAACTCTGAGATATCATCTCACCCCAGACACAATAGCAAAATTTAACAGAACAGCAAGCATCAAATGCTGGTGAGGTTGTGGAGAAACTGGAACCCTTATTCACTGTTGGTGGGAGTGTAAAATGGTGCAACCACTGTGGAAGGCGGTATGGTGCTTTCTCAAAAAGTTGCAAATAGAGATAGAATTTGACCCAGCAATTCCACTACTGAGAATATACCCCAAAGAGACCATAACTGACATCCAAGCAGATGTTTATCATGGCTTTGTTCACAATAGCAAAGAGTTGGAAACAACTCAAGTGCCCATCAACAAATGAATGGCTAGAGAAGCTTTGGTATATTCACACAGTGGAATACTACGCTGCTTTTAAAAACAAGGAACTCATGAAATATACAAAATGGGTGACCCTGGAGGACATTATGCTGAGTGAAGTATTTCATTCACAAAAGGACAAATACTACATAGTGCCACTTGTAAAATGGGACTGATATTGGAGTTGGGAGGAGACTGAGAAAGATGGGCTAAATTATGTATACTGCATTGAAATAGATGGGGGTATTATTCTTATGACAGGAGTACAAAATGAAGGCTGCATAGAGGAGTGGACTTGGGGGTAGGGATTGTCTAACAATGGAAGAATTTTTCTTTTGTTTTTCAACGAGAAGAGCGAACTGGGGGGAGGGATGGGCAGGGAGAAAAGTGCAACAATGAATGAATGGAAATCCAAAGTCTCTGTAAACTTTCACTAAAATTAGTAATAATAATAAAAAAGAAATGTCCTCCAGAAAACTGAACAGAGACAGTGAGAAAGCACCTGGGCACTGCTGACTGCTGAACTCAGCAAGGGGGTCACTGGAGGACCAGTCTTCTCTAGTTAGGGACAGCACAGAAGGGAGCCCTGAGAGAGGACATGGAGAAGGGCCACAGAGCTCTGGAAGTGATGAATGACAAGGGCATCAAACAGGAGAAGAGAGAATTGCTTTAAGTTGAATAAAGACTCAACATATCTTAGCTCCATCAGGACCCTGTTGCTAGACAGGACCAACCGACTCCCACTGAAAGTAGGCCCCACACGTCAGCTTCTGGGAGTGCTGGGATGGATTTGGGTCTTCCTTGAAGTTCAAGTTGAACTTCTAGGATATGGAGCCATAGATATGTTCATGTTTGCAAAAAGAGTCTTTGAAGAATATATTATTAATAAGAAGTTGCAAAGTAAGGTGAGCACTGATCCCATCTGAGCGATATTCATACAAAATAAGAGAGAGGGTGATCGAGGGAAACACACACACACAGAGAAAAGGATACACACAGAGACAGAGAGAGACACACAGAAAGACAGAGAGACAGAGAAACTAGGTAGACACAGAGACTAAGGAGAAACTAGGCAGACGGACATAGTCACAGAGGAGACACACACACACACACACACACACACACAGAGGCACACAGGCACAGAGAGACTGAGAAGAGAGAGACACACACAGAGACAGAGACAGACAGGCACACAAACACACAGACAAGCGCACAGAGACACATACACATACAGACTCAGAGCAGGACAGATGAGGTGGCCATGTGAGGACAGGGGCAGCCACAAGCCCAGGAACACTGGTTCCCCTGATTGCTGGGTCCTCCCTTCCACCCACCAAGTGGCAAGCATGGCCTGCTCACACTCCGAACCTGGATCTCCAGAACCAGGAGTAGACATGGTTTGTTCGTTGACCATCAGCAAAGTGGATACTTGTGTCAAACCCAGGGACAGAGAAGCTCTGACACTCCTGGACACAGAACAGCCATCTCAGGGCACCACAGGGCAGCCACTCACTCTATCTGCAGCCTGAACACAAAAAAGCCAGGAGTGTCCTCAGCTGTCCTGCAGTCGGAGAAATGAAACAAGTCAAATATTGATTCCTGCACAAATCCAGTAAAGATTCTGATTTTTGTTTGAGGCTGTTGGGATGTACTCTGTCCTGCAGGGAGCATGGGGTGTTGATTAGGATACGGGGCTATGTGTTGGCATGCAGAAGCCCTTTCAGAAGGCCGAGTGAAAGACACCAGGGTACTGGCCATCTGCAGTCTGTCTCTGAACTACACGCAGTCTATCTCATCCTCAGTCTGTCTTGTCCACCATCTGTGTGGACTGTCCACAGGCTCTAAACCACCTGGCGGAGACGCCTCTTGGGAGGGTGTTTCTGAGCCTGGCTTGTGTTGTCAGTCAGAGCTGTGAGCCTTGCTGGCCATTCCACAGGGGAGAGTGCACAGATGCCTAAAAGTCTGGGAGCTGACTGCTCATTAAAATGGTGGCTCTGTTATAGCAGTCAGATGAGGGAGGCAGAAGATGGGGTGATGTGTCTGCCAGGGACCCTGGGATCTGCAGGAGACAGGGAGCCCTGAAGTGGACCAAGCCTGAAGAGCATGAGCTGCTGTCCACGTAAGCTCTGAGCATTGTGTTGGGCGATGCAACTGGACCACCACATCAGTGCCTGGGCATCAGAAGTGGAGCCTCCCACACAGCAGCTGTGCTGGGGGCAGGTGGGCATCTGCTGTGCCCACAGGTGCAGGCTGGAGACCATGTCTTTACCTGGCCAGGAGTGAACGCCCATCTGGCACACCGCTGCCTATCTGCTCTTTCTGTTTGGACTTGGGGGGTTAGTTTGATAGAAAGACCTGAGGTGGACTATCACCTGGTCATATGGCTATTCCTTGAGCAGACTCCAGCAATGCCCCCCCCTCATCCCTCAGCAGCCCCAACTCTCACTGCTGACCCTGTGGGCTGACAATGTCCTCATCTGAGGCTGGGACAGATGGCTTGTCCCATCCTCTCTTGCCCCACAGGCCACTCCTGTGGGCAGTTGAGACCAGTGGCTACCTGGCCCCAGAGGCACCCTGGACAAAGTGTATGAGTTCTCTGGGGTTTGTCTGGAGGCTGAGGCTGCATGTCCCAGCCCCCTCTCATCGCCCTGGCTCAGTCTACCTAACATTGACCCTTGAGCATGCCTCCACCTCGACTCCTGGCTCAAGGGTGGTGAGGTCACCTAAGCTGTCACTTGCCTGCTGGGGATGGTTTCTTAGATTCCTCTCAGAAAGCTGCACTGCTGGCAGGGCACATTCGGGCAGGATGTGGTGTCCCGTACCCCTAGTCTGAGGGAGTGGCTATCCAGGAAGCAGGTGTGGACCAGCTGGGGTTCTGTGTTGTCCAGCTGTGCTCTCATGAGAGGGACTCTCTGGGCACATGGGTACTGCTGACAAGTTCACTGGCTAGGGAGTGGCCCCATCTTCCTGTGCTGGCACTGGGCCACCTTGTCCTGATGCTGTTCTCTATGTCCTTCTGTACCCCTGCCCCAGACCCCCTGCCATGCTGGAGTTGCAGACCCGTCGGGGGCGGGGGGTTCTGATGCAGCCCTGGATGTGTCCAGCTGCCACTCCAAGTACATCCAGACAGTGGGCTCTTGTGTTCACTTGGTGGGAGTAGGGGGAGGAGAGGGCCAGACAGACAGCTTCTCAGCAAACTGCCATCAGTGCCACAGTGTGACTGAGGTCTCTGCTCTGCATCCCTGCACCTAGTCTGGGGGCCAGGACAGCGGCAAGGCTGGGGGCCAGGACAGCGGCTGGCCTGGGGGCCAGGACAGCGACCAGCCTGGGAGCCAGGATAGTGGTTGGTGAGTCTCCTTCTCCTCACCCTGCACCTGGCCTGGGGGCCAGGAAAACCAGCTAGTGATCCCCTTCTCTGTACCCCATGTTCAGAACACCCTAATATGAGCCACTCACTAGCTCACTGCACCCCATCTGAGAAACAGGACACCTCAGTGTGCGTCCCTTCCTGCCCCCCTGCACCCAGGTCTTGCAGTAAATCCAAAAAGCCTGTCAGGTCCAAACAGCAGAGACAGGAAGATGATGGGGTCACTGGGGCTGGTTGAATGTGGGAGAAGTGGACCAGGAAGGAACTCAGGACAGCCTCAGTTGCGGAGCCAGAGTAGGGGCCAGGATATGGCCCTGGGGAGGGCACATCTGCTCTCTGGGTCTCAGCTTCCCCTGCGGGTCATGTTTCTGAGAACATTTATACTTGGGAAGCTGCCCCGCCTGACAGGGTGAATGATATTTGACTACAAACGCCCAGCTCAGTTTGCAAAGACATAGTTCTGTTTAAAAAGAGCTGCAATCTGCTGACTGGACACTGGGTAGGGACAACACTGTTCTCACGGCTGCAGGGAGACAGCAGAGCTGGGCAAGAGTGCTGGGACTCCAGAACTCTGGAAAGCCATGGAACTGCAGCCCTGTTTCCCTGTGGCCTCAGTCCTCTTCTTGCGCATGGGGACTGACCAGCTGGCCTGTCTCTGACCCTGGATGGCCTGGCCCTGCCTGTGTCTGCATGGGCATTGTCTCCTGGTGAGGCAGGTGGCCTAGCTCTGAGGAAGCCAAGTGCAGAGAATGCCCTGCTTGTGCCCACCAGCCCTAAGGTCATGTGGTGCTGGCACCTGCTTCCAGCTTGGGCACAATTACCCTTTGAATGCAGAATACAGGGTTCCTGGGAGACAGGAAGTGGTAGAGGTGGTGGGCCGGAGCCTGGGCCAGGGAGACTGCTGTGATATGCCTGCTGACCACACGTTCTGAGAACAAGTTGTCCTGCATGGAGTGTGGACGGAGGGGAGGTCCTGCCTGGCATGGGGCCTCTGGAGCAGGTCTCCCTCTTGGCATGGTGACCTGTGAGGCTGTTATGTGTGCACTTACTCCCTGCCTCGTACGTCTGCAGCTCCTGCGTCTCTCCTCGGTAATGGTGGTGTGGCCAGTGGTCAGCTGGTCTTGGAGGGTGTAGATGTTCTTCCCATCACTGTGCACAGGCACCTGTGGGGTCATGCTTATGCCACACCTGCTCTGACGGAGAGGGGTGGGCAAGGACCCCAAATCACAGCCTCTTCTTAGCTCTCACTCTTGGCTGGGGCTGCCCACACTGCCCCTGCTCTCAGGAACACTGGAAACAACTTGGGGTGCCTTGCAGGATAGGGGGGCTACTCATTCACCTATGGGACTTGCCTGGGACCCCGCTGCTCCAGGGCCTAAGCCCAGGCTTAGGGCTTTGGCCTTATGGGGTGTACTTCCTGCAGCCACCTCTCTACTCCTCTGATGAGGTGCCTGTGTGAACTCCAGGACCACCTCTGGGAGGGGCTCACTGGAGCTACTGCTTGGCTTCAGAAGGCAATGAAGTCCACCCCTTCTGTCTGCTCCCAACAGACCTCCTGACAACCTCTCAGCTCATCCTTGTAGCCTGATGTACCTTACTTTAGTGATCCATGGTGCTTGTGTGTGCATGTGCGCCCCATGCATGTGTATCCATGGCTTCATGGGAGTGTGTGCACAGGTGCCCACGTTTGAACATTTTGATATGCCTGTACCTTTACGTGGATGTGTGCACATGTGTATACTCACACGAGCTTCTATATACATATCCTCACATGTACATGTGCATGGATGTTTATGTGCATGTGTGTTTTCATAGCAAAGTGTGCATGTACTTGTACGTGTGCCTTTGCTTTTTGTATGCACATGTATCTCTGTGCATGTACACATATCCACACATGTGAACATGTATATACACATGCACACATGTATATATGCCTTTCCATGTATGTATCACTATGTATGTGTATATATTTCCATGCCAAAGAAAAATGACCCTTCAGAGTGCAGAAATTATCAAACAATATCATTCATATCACATGCAAGCAAGATTCTGCTGAAAATTATCCAAAACTGACTGGAACAGCACATCAACAGAGAACTGCCAGATGTGCAGGCTAGGTTTAGAAGAGGCTGTGGTCCTAGGGATATTATAGCTAATGTTAGATGGATTTTGGCTGAAAGCAGGGAGTACCAGAGGAATGTCTATCTGTGTTTCATTGACTAGGCAAAGGCATCTGACTGTGTGGATAACAGCCAGCTATGGCTGACTCTGAGAAGAATGGGAATCCCGGAACACTTGATTGTGCTTATGGGAAACCTGTACTTGGACCAGGAGGCAGTCATCAGAACAGAGCAAAGAGACACTGCATGGTTCAAAATCGGGAAGTGAATGCCAGGGATGTGTCCTATCTCCATACTTTTAGAACCTATATGCAGAACACATTATCTGGGAGGTGGAATGTGGCATCAGGATTGAAGGAAGACTCATCAACAACCTGTATTATGCAGATGATGCAACACTGCTTGCTGAAACTGAGGAGGACCTGCAGTTTTGCTGTATAAGATCAAGGACTGCAGCCTTCAATATGAATTGAAGTTCAACAACAAGAAAACAAAGATTCTCACCGCTGGCTGGATTGGCAGCACCATGATAGACCATGAAGAGATTGAGATTGTTAACAGCTTTAGTTCACTTGACTCTGTTACAATCAACACTCTTGGTACCAGCAGCCAGGAAATCAAAAGATGAATTGCATTGAGAAAGTCGCTGTCAGGGACCTCTCCAGAGTACTGAAGAGGAATAATGTCAGTCTGGAGACCAAGGTGTGCCTGATCCAAGCCATGGTCTTTGCAATTACTTTCTGTGAGTCAGAAAGCTGGACAATGACTAGGGGTGATAGAAAGATAACTTATGCCTTTGAGCTGTGGTGCAGGAGAAGAGTATTGAATATACCATGGACTGCCAGAGACCAAACAGATTCATCCTGGAGAGGGTGAAACTAGGCTGCTCCTTGGAGGCAAGGATTCTGAAGCTCCGTCTGATATACTTTGGGTATTTTGCAAGAAGGGACCAGTGTTTAGAGAGACATCATGCTTGGAAGGGTGGAGGGACAGTGCGAGAAATGACTAGGTTAATGAGGGTATGTGTGTCAGAGACAATAAGGTTGGCACAGGATAGAGCAGGTTTCAGGCCTATTGTACACAGCATTGCTGTGAATCACAAGTAACTTGACAGCATGTAACAACAAACAATGACATGCATTTATTAATATGCATTTGCACCACATATGCATAGTGTGTTTATAGGTATGTGCCCATATCTTCATATATGTACATGCATATGTACCGATGTTTTTGTATCTCTGGGTGTGTGCACGTGTGTGTAATGCATATATTAGCACTTATGTATGTACGTGTGGGCAAAGTGTATGTATGTACTTTTCTGCACGTGTGCATGTGTCTGTGCTCATTTCTGCATCAGTGTATGCACATGTGTGTTTCTCTGTGTGTTTCTCCTGTATGTGTCTCTGCTTTCAAATGTCTCTTTCCGTGTGTGTTTCTCTGTGTAAGTCTTGCACACATTGTTTGCCTCTGTGGTTCCTGTGCTGGTGGTGGGGTCACTATGTGCGGAACACCAAAATTCTCCTTGTGAGGAGCTCTGGGCTCTGATATCCCCTTGGTTACTGCCTGCTGTGACGTCTCCCCTGGCCCGTGGCTCCAGCATGCATGGTCTGAATTGTGATAAGGGGCTGAGCTCATAGACACTGGATGGAAGGGTTGTTTCAAGGCTGAGGGAGGACCTCTGGGTAGGCATGGGGACTGGGCCCTCTACAGACTCCGCCATCCTGCAGAGATGGGGGCTCCACGTGTTCCTGCACGCACAGTGCTCTTCGAGAGGGAGAGGACCGGCCTAACTTACCGTGTGCCTGCACTGCTCCCAGTGCCACCAGGGCCCACCCTACTGGCCTTTGCTGAGCAGCGGCTCAGCCCTGATGACTCCCATGCCCACCGCCTGGTACTGCGGAGGGGGACACTGACTGGGAGCTCCGTGCAGGTGAGGGGGTGCTAGGGGGCTCTGTACAGGTGTGAGGTGCCAGGGGGCTCCATGCAGGTGGGGGTATTGGGGGACTCCGTGTGGGTGAGGGGTTGCTGGGTGGCTCCATGTAGGTGAGGGGGTGCTGGGGAGACTCTGTTCAGGTGAGGGGTACCAGAGTGCTTTGTGGAGGTGAGGGGGTGCTGGGGGGGCTCCATGCAAGTAAGGGTGCCAGGAGGCTCTGTGCAGGTGAGGGGTGATGGATGAGGGCTTTGGGCAGTTGTGGGGGTGCTGAGGTTTCATCAGGAAATGAGGTGCTGGGAGCTCCATACATGACAGGGTTTGCTCGGGGGCTCGGTGAAGATGAGGGAGTTGAAGGGCTTTGAACAGGTGAGGGTTGCTTCTTGTAGGTAAAGGGTCACAAGAGGTCTCCATGCAGGTGAGGAGGACGCTGAGAGGTCCTGTGAAATGAGAGGGCTTGAGGGAACTCTGCAGGTGAGAGGGACCCCTTGTCTACTGAGTCTATGAAGTGAGTGGGCTGTGGGGAGTTCTATGCAAGTGAGGGGAGCTTTGTGTAGGTGAGAGGCTCCCTATGAAGGTGAGGGAAGGGTGGAGAGGGGACACCTTGGGGTGCCATGGGGATCTGTCTGGTGGCTCCCAGTATGTTGGGTGGAGGCTGCTAGGCTGGCAGGCCCTGATGGGAACTGGCCCTCTCCCCAGTGGGGCGGCCTTCGTGTGCTGGGGACTGCGGCCCTGGAGGAACACCGCTCCATGAACCCCTGCCCGGTGTTCGAGGCGCGCACAGGGACCGTCTTCCTCTTCTTCATCGCGGTGCTTGGCCACACGCCTGAGGCTGTTCAGATTGCCACTGGCCGCAACGCTGCCCGTCTGTGCTGCGTGACCAGCCAAGACGCAGGTCTCACATGGGGCGGCGCCCGGGACCTGACAGTGGAAGCAGTGGGCAGCTCTGAGCACGGTAGGCGGGGCAGGTGGGGGCAGTGAGCTTGGGCAGGGGCACCGGGCAGTGGGCTGGGTGGGGGCTGAGAGCTACGGGAGGGGCCGGTCATTGGGTGGGGTTGGGGGGAGGTGGAGCAGGGAGCAGGGGAGGGTGCAGGCCGTGGGCACCGCTGCCGAGATCCCACTCACTCGTCACCTCTGTTAGAGTGGCCTCAGCGGACCCCCTCTGTCCCGCAGACTGGGCCACATTCGCAGTGGGCCCAGGGCACGGAGTGCAGCTGCCCTCAGGCCGCCTGCTGGTGCCGGCCTACACCTACCGCGTGGACCGCCGGGAATGCTTCGGCCGCATTTGCAGGACGTCACCTCACGCCTTCGCCTTCTACAGCGACGACCTCGGCCGGACATGGCACCACGGGAGCCTCGTGCCCAACCTGCGCTCGGGCGAGTGCCAGCTGGCGGTCGTGGAGGGTGCCCCGGGAGGCCCGGTGCTCTACTGCAATGCCCGGAGCCCGCTGGGCAGCCGCGTGCAGGCGCTCAGCGCAGACGAGGGCTCCTCCTTCCAGCGCGCGCAGCTGGTGCCTCCGCTGCCCGAGACAGCCCGCGGCTGCCAGGGTAGCGTGGTGGGCTTCCCGGCCCCGCGCCCCAGCTGGCTGTGGCCCGGGCCGTGGCCAGTGGGTGCCGGGAGCCACCTCCATCTTCCACGTTTGGGGCCGGGCGTCCAGGGGTACCCCGAAAAGGGTAGCGAGGGCCGCTGTGGAGACAGCCCGCGAGAGCGCCGCCATGGGCCAGGATGCGGTAGGGACAGGGGAGACCCCGCACCCCTGAGCCCCAGCCCCACCCCCACGTGGCTGCTGTATTCCCACCCGACGGGGCGCAGGGCTCGACTCCACATGGGCGTCCGCCTGAGCAGGGCCCCGTTGGACCCACACAGCTGGACGGAGCCCTGGGTCATCTATGACGGGCCCAGTGGCTACTCCGACTTGGCGGCTCTGGCGGGCCCAGGAGTGGGTGGTCAGTCCTTTGCCTGTCTCTACGAGAGCGGGGTGCGCGTGTCCTATGAAGAGATCGCCTTCAGCTTCTTCTCCCTGCGGGACGTCCTGGACCACGTGTCCCCGGGGAAGCGGCCTGCGCGCTGCCTGCCCTCCTGACAGGCAGGCTTGCTCTGTGCCCCTTAGTGGTCATCGGGGTTTTTTTTAAGGACTCCCCCGGGGCAGAGGGAAGGCTGAGGGCTCTCAATTTCCGACCACTCAGCAAGTCTCCCAGGAAGGGCAGCAAGCTTGGGGGCAGACTCTTCTCTCAGATGTCCGGTTCTGCACCGACCTGGGAGGACCGCCCAGGCTGACCACTAACTAGGGCTGGAAGCTGAGTTCCAGAAGCTGCCTCCAGCTCCCTCATTCAAGGCGTTTTAACCCTTGCTCTGCTGGCTCTTTCCTGCACAAGGGTTGTGCCTCCTTATCTCTGCAGTTCTTACCACATTAAACCGCTCTCCTGGACCTCCCTCTTGACCTCAGGACTGGCCTGACCCCTCCTAGCCAGAATGCATCTCCAGTGGTCAGGGCAGACAGAGGAGGACAGGCAGAGGGAGCACACATCTCACCCAAGTGATCTTCTGTGTGTCTAGGGTTTGCAGTGGGCAGGACCCCCGCATCAGGGTTTCCTGTTCAACCTCATCTTACTGAGGAACTCTCAAATAGCTTCTGCTCCAACATACAGCTGCATGTACTGGACTCTGGTTCCTGGAGGAGAGATTCTTGGATGTGGATGAATGAACAAAGGGCTTCTAATTTTAATTTTATTATTTTTCTGTTTTTTTTAAAGGTGGAATTTGAGTTAAACTTTAAAGCAAGCTGGTTTTCTGTTTTACTCCGGGTGCATGTTTTTCCCCTCCCGTTGATTACACACCCACAGTGTAACCCTGCTCTTGCACTTGCTTTCTTTCGTTCTCAGTTATGTTAGTCCCTCTGCCCTGCCCTGTCCTGCCTCTGGCCTTTACCTGTGAGCAGATGCTCTGTTAATCTTATTCGATTGGTTGACCTAAGCAGTGACTATCTCCCTGGTGGTATTGGTCACCGTGTTGCTGTTGTTAGCTGCCTTGATTTGGTATGACTCATAACACTCTGTATTTGTTTCCATTTCCAAGAAAGGTGATCCAACAGAATGTGGAAATTACCAAACAATATTAATATCATATGCAAACAAACTACTGCTGAAGATCATGGAAAAATAAAACCCCAAAATAAAAACAAGAACAAGCAGCTAGAACAACAGTAGATAGAGAACTACTGGAAGTTTAGGCTGGATTTAGAAGAAACTGTGGCACTAGGGATATCATTGCTGATGGATCCTGGCTGAAGTCAAAGACTACCAGAAGATTGTCTGTTTGTGCCTTATTGACTATACAAAGGTATTTGACTGTGTAGATGCTAACAAATTATTTCTAATGTGCAGAAAAATGGGAGTTCCAGAACATTTAATTTTGCTTACGTGAAACCTGTACCTAGACAAGAGGCTATAGTGTGAACAGAGCAAGGGAACACTACATAGTTTAAAATTAAGAAAGGTGTGCATCAGGGTTGTATCCTTCTCCATACTTACTCAATCTGGATGCTGAACAAATAATTTGAGAAGCTGGACTCTGAAGAGGAATGTGGCATCAAGATCAGAGGAACATACATCAGTAACCTGCATTTTGCAGATAACACAATCTTGCTTGTTGAAAGTGAGGAGGACTTGCTGCAGAAGATAAAAAAAATACAGCCTTTGATATGGATTGCATCTCAGTGTCAAGAAAACAAAAATTATCACTATTGTACCTTTGTTGTTGTTATTGTTGATTGCCTTCAAGTCGAGCACAACTCATAGCGACCCTATGAACAAAAGGCCTGAAGTTCCTCTACAACTATCATCATTTATCAATGTTCATAGAGTTTCCAGAGGCATGTTATTCAGGCAGTGGATGCCATTCCTGCTTCCAAACCTGTCATAGTATGTTATTATTTTTATGTGTCATTGAGTCACTTGCGATGTATAACCACCCTGTGTACAGCAGCTCTGAACCCTTCCCTGTCCTGAGCCAGTCTCACTAACTGCAACACACCAACCCCCATCTCCCCAGATACTGTATCAATTAATCTCATCTGGTGTCTCCCTCTCCTGTCCACCCTTCCAAGCATGTTGTCCTTCTCCAAAGACAGATTTCTCCTCGCCACATGCCCAAGGTAAGTGAGGCAGAGCTTCAAAACCCTAGCCTCCAAGGAGAGATCTGGTTTCACCCTCTCCAAGACCAACTCTATTTGTTTTCTTGGCAGTCCATGGTATTTTCAAGACTTCTCCAGCACCACAACTCGAAGACATCTATTCTTCTTCTGTCATCCTTCGTCATTGTCCAACACTCTGAAACATAGCAAGCAATTGAGAAGACCATAGCCTGGATTAGGTGCACCTTTGTATCTAGACTGACATCGTTGCTCTTCAGCACTCTGGAGAGGTCCATGACAACACATTTTCCCAATGCAATTCGTCTTTTGATTTCCTGACTGCTGGTCTGGTGTAAGAGTGTTGATTGTGGAGTCGAGCAAGCTGTAATTCTTAACAACGTCAATCTTTTCTCCATCTAATATGGCACTGCTAATTGGCCCAGTGGTGAGAATCTTTGTCTTCTTGATGTTGAGCTTCAATTCATATTGCAGACTACAGTCCTTGACCTTTTACAGCAAGTGCTTCAGGTCTTCCTTAGTTTCAGCAAGCAAGGTTGTGTCAGCTGCATATCACAGGTTGTTAATGAGTCTTCCTTCAATCCTGAGGCCACGCTCTTCCTCATAAAGCTCTGCTTCCCAAATGATCTGTTCTGCATACAGATTGAAAAGGTACGAGGACAGGATGCATCCCTGATGCTCTCCTTTCCTGATATTGAACCATGCAGTGTTCCCTCGCTCTGTTCTGAGGACTGCTTCCTGGACCAAGTATGAATTTCTCATAAGCACAATCAAGTGGTCTGAGATTCTCATTTTCCTCAAGGTTAGGCACAATTTGTTGTGATCCCACAGTGAAATGACTTTGCATAGTCAGTGAAACACAGATAGACATTCTTCCGGTACTCTCTACTTTCTGCCTATGTTTTGTTTTGTTGTTAAGTGCTGTGGAGTCGTAGATGACTCATAGTGACCCTATGAATGAAAGACCTGAACACTTGTACAACTTTCATTTTTCTCCAAGTTCATAGGGTTTCCAGAGGCAAGCTATTTTGGAAGTGGATGCCACTCCTGCTTCTAAGCCTATTTTAATTGGGGAGTTCCACAAAACAAGCATTAGAGGTCTAAATAGTTCACATCATTGATTCTATTTTATATAGGCTCATTTAAACATTTCACAGAAGATACTATACTCTGTGTTTTTACAAAATACAGTAAGATTAGTTATAATACAAACATATACGTGTGTGTATCTCTATGAAGACATATAGGTTTCCCAGATACTATTGTTGTTACATGCTGTGGAGCCCAAATCAACTCACAGTTCACCCTCCAGTAGGTTTTCAGAGGCTATGAATCAGACAAGAGTTGACTGCTCATCTTTTTCCAACTAGTGAATTTGAACTGCCTGCCTTGAAGGTGGAAGTGTGACTCCATATACTAACTAGGCTTCTAGAGCTCCCTCCTCAATATTAGTATTAGCTGGAAATAATAATAATAATAATAATAATAATAATAATAGAGTTAAGCCAGTCTAAATGTATCTTTTTACTAATTTTTTTCTTTCTTTTGTTGTGTTTTTACCTTAGCTGCTCAATTTTATCTGGAGTAATTGGTTTCCTCCCCAAAACTTGGTCTATCTCTCCATATAATTTTTTTCTGAATTTCCTCTGTGTTGGATAAAAAATAGATTGTCTAGGTGCATAGTAGGTGAAAAAATGATATCAATTATAAAGAAAATAGCTAATACTGGTTTCAAGATAGAGTAAGAAAAGTTTTTACTACTACTAGATTCAGGTATCTGTACTTTTAGTAAATAACACGCTATTCTGATGAACATGAAAATTGAAAAGCCAATGTTTTATGACTTGCCTTTGGTTAAACTGGTTTATAGTTTACTTCACCATTGTTTTGTTGTACATAGGGAACACAATAATAGGTGGAGATAAAACTGAAACTGTCAGCTTCATCTTACTTAGAGCCACAATGAACACCCTTGGTACCAGCAATCAGGAGATCAGGAGACATATTGCCCTGGGAAATTATGCAGTCAGGGATCTCTCCAAATTATTGAGGAGCAATGATGTCAGTTTGAGGAGTAAGGTGCATCTGATTCAGCCTATGGTCTTTTCAATCACTTGCTGAGAGCTGGACAATGACTAAGGATGACAGAAGAAGAATCGATACCTTTAATCTGTGGTGGTGGAGAAGCGTGCTGAATATCCCATGGACTGCCCAAAGAACAAACAGATATGTCTTGGAGAAAGTGCAGTCAGAGTGCTCCTCGGAGGCAATGATGATAAAGCTTCATCTCTCATACTTTGAGCATGCTGCTAGGAGATGCTATTCCTTGGAGAAAGATATCATGCTTGGAAAGGTGGAGGGATGGTGGAGGCGAGGAAGACCCTCAAACAGATGGATTGACATAATAACTACAGCAATGAGCTCAAGTATGTCAGAGATTGTGTGGATGGCACCGGATAGAACAAGTTTCTATGGGTTGTACTCGACAGCACCTAAGAACAACAATAGCAACCCTATGAACAACAGATCTGAACCTGGCCCTCTCTTGTGTCATCTTGACAATTTCTAATGTGTTCAAGCCGATTGCTATAGTAACTGTATCAATCCATCTTGTTTTTGCTGCAGATGACACAACCCTGCTTGCTGAAACTGAGGAGGACCTGATGCACTTGCTGCAGAGGGTCAAGGACTGCAGCCTTCAGTATGGACTGAGGCTCAATGTCAAGAAGACAAAGATTCTCACCACTGGACCAATTGGCAGCATCAGGATGGATGGTGAAGAGATTGAGATTGTTCACAGCTTTAATTTGCTTGGCTCCATGGTCAACACTCTTGGCACCAGCAGCCAGGAAATAAAAAAACGTATTGTGATGGGAAAGTCTGCTGTTAGGGACCTCTCCAGGGCACTGAAGAGCTATGGTATCACTCTGGAGACTAAGGTGTGTCTGCTACAGACGATGGTCTTTGCAATCACTTGTTATGCATCAGAGAGTTGGGAGGATAAAAGGAGAATTGATGCCTTTGAGCTGTGGTGCTGGAGGAGAGTATTGAATATACCATGGACTGCCAAAAAACCAAACAGATTCATCCTGGAGAGGGTTAAATCGGGCTGTTCCTTGAAGGCAAGGACTTTGGGGCTTCCTCTGACATCGTTTGGACATGTTGTAAGGAGGGACAGGTCCTTGGAGAGGAACATCATGCTTGGGAGGGTGGAGGGATGGCGCAAGAGGGGAAGACCCTCTATGAGATGATTGATTCAGTGACTGGGGTAATCGGGATGGGTGTGTCAGAGGCAGTGAGATTGCCACAGGATGGAGCACGGCTTAGGGCTGTTGTACATAGGGTCGCTATGAGTCAGTCGCAAGTGACTCGATGACACATAACAACAACAATATTGGGGGAATATTCACAACAACCTGTGTTATTTAGATGACACAACCTTGTTTGCAGAAGTGAAGATGTGAGGATGGCATAAGTCCAGGCAAGATTCCAATCTGTTATACATGAGTTGCTACAAGTCAGAGTTAACTTGACATCACCTAACAACAACTTCAGTGCTTCTGGCTGAAAACTGAGCCACCGGGGTGGGGGGGGGGGTTGGGGGTGTGTTCTGTTCCGTATCTAAGGGTTGTAGCCTCTGGAGTCCCACCAGTCTTTCTCAGCCTACACTTTAAGAGGTTTTCGAGTTTTATTCCACATTTTCCTTTACTCTGTCCACTATCTTCTGCCATGATCCCTTTTAGGGTGGGAAGTGGTACTAGCCAGTGCCATCTAGTTCTTCTGGCTTCAGAGTTGTAGAAGTTGAGGTTCATGGACCATTAGTTCATTTGGACTCACTATTGCTATGTAACTTTTCTTTGAATCCATCTTCTTTGGTTTATACTGCTAGTCCAATCTTTATTCTAATAAGAGACTGTTTAAAAAAAATAGCAGTTCATATCCTATCAGTAACATAGGAGAGGGCTTTCCTTTACATCCTTGCCAGTCCTGAATATTATCTTATTTTTCCTGTTTAATAGGTGCACAAAGCCATCATGATATTTCCCAGGTGACAGTTCACTTTGACCTCTGCTCACCTGTTCTGGATTGAGGTGTCCTCACAGAGAAGGATGGACTCAATCAACAAACAGCAGGTCTGAGTCCTGCCCTTTGTGCCTGCCAGGCTCTATCTCAGGCTCCAGGTCAGGAGAAGAGGGCCCTTTCCTAGGTGGACTCTGCAAAGGGAAGGAAAACAAAATTGGATGCTTGGTAGTGAACAGCTCAGGGCAGTGTAAGAACATAATGGTGATTATGTGTGGATTAAGGTGGATCATTAGCTTCGTTAACCTGCATACTCGGAGTTACTCATCAAGAATGATTGAGAAAACAGAAGGGCAGGAGGATATTCATAACCAGAGCCTGTGGGGAAGGGAGTAGGGCACTCTGCTTAGGATCCCTCTTGCAGGATGCCCAGGTCCAACAGTAACCTTCAGTAGGTATCACGGGAAACTTAAAACAACTGTGACTCATGGAGGCAGAAGTTCTAGAAGCCAAGCTGTGCAACCATTTACTCATTACTAAGTGAGATACTTTCACAAATGTGGTGCCAGTTGTGCTGGGACTTGACAGCCTCTCCGGGTAGATCTAAGGGTGAAGGTCATAGTTTGGGGTTTGGGGGGGATATAGATGTGCTATTTGTGAAATCAACATGCCTCTGAAAACTCTATGAACTTTGTCAATAATTGTACAGGGGCTTCAGGCCTTTTGTTTATAGGGTTGCTATGAGTTGTTCTTGACTCGAAGGCAATCAACAACAACTTGTGAATTCCAAACAGAATTTTTTTAAAATTCCATGTTGTTGTTGTTGTTGTTATGGGCCGTCAAGTCACCTGCGACTCATAGCAGCCCTTTGTACAACAGCCTTAAACCCTGCTCTACCCTTGCCAATCTTATTGTCTCCGACACACCTACCCCATTACCCCAATGACTGAATCAATTCATCTCATCGAGGGTCCTCCTCTCCTGTGCTGTCCCTTCAACCTCCCAAGCATGACGTCCCTCTCCAAGGACTGGTCCCTCCTTGCAACATATTCAAAATATGTCAGATGAAGCTTCAGAATCCTTGCCTCCAAGGAGCAGCCTGACTTCACCCTCTCCAGAACGAACTTTTTGTTCTCCTAACAGTCCATGGTATATTCAATACTCTTATCCATCACCACAGGTCAAAGGCATCGACTCTTCTTCTATCATCCCATGTCATTTTCCCCTCTCTGATGCATAGCATGTAAGTGCAAAGACCATGGTCTGTATCAGGTGTACCTTAGTCTCCAAATTGACATTATTGTTCTTCATATCTAAGTATATTATTGTGAAATTGCTGACCAAAGATAAAAGGAAAACCTTATAATTAGGAAAACAGATGACCTTGAAGAGTCATACTTAGACAGACAGCTGGCTTTTCAGAAGAAACAATGAAATTGAGAAGATAATGGAAATGTACAGGAAGAAAATAGCTACCAGCTATAATCCTGTACCTAGTGAAAACAGTCATCAGGAATGAAGTAAAAAATAAAGTGATAGAGAAAGCAGAGCCTCCTTGAGTTTGCCATCAGTGGTCTCCCACTGAAGACAGCCACTGGAGACACTGGCAATGCAGAAGATAACAGGTGAAGTGTCAGATTAACATCAAAATCCTGTGTGCAGTGTTTTGGCAGAAATGCATTATTTTTATAAGAATATCCCTGTAGTTAGTCACAACAATGAAAATATTTTAACAAGCCGAGCTTGCATATGTCAATATAGCTACAAGCCTTAAACTCCATGTTAATTAATTTTTTTTAGTTGCACATTCTCTTCCTCCCTTCTCTCCCCCACCCCACTTTCTACCCCTTGTCCCAGATTGTTGTCATACGTAAATGCTTAATCATATATTCCTTTCAGACAGTTCTTCCCCTCATTTGTTCTCTGCAGTGTTCATGATCTATTTACCCTTTATCTCCCCACCACTACATTTTTGTCTTATGCAGATTCCCCCCTATACTTTGCTTCATTGACATTATGTTTCATATAATCATTTCTATATATTGTGTTTTATAAAATTAGTCACCACTGGACTATGACTGCCATTACCTGAGCTTTTCAGGTCCCCACTGGATCTTTCCCATTTCCTTTACCTCCTTCCTCTATTCACCAAATTGTGCAACCCTGTGATTTCACCCCTTGCCATTCTCACCTCTCTGCTCCCACCCCTTTCACGCTTGGATCCATACATATTTTACTAGTTATCTCTCTATTTTTACAACAATGGTTTTATGCAGCATTTGTTCTTATGAGACTGAGTTAGTTCACTCAGCATAATGCTCTCCAGTCTTTCCCAAGTTATGTAGTATTTTTCAGAATTGTTGCTACTGAGTGCTGCATAGTATTCCATCATGTGCATGTACCACAGTTTCTTGATCCACTCCATTGTGGTTGGACATTTGGGCTGTTTCCATGTTCTTGTGATGGTGAATAACCTTGCTATGAACATTGGTGTCCAATTCTCTGTTTGTACCTCAGTTCTAATTATTGGATACTTTAATGAGCTCTTGCCAGAGCTGCCATTATCACCCACTCTCAGTGTGGTTTCCTCTCCAAGAATGACAGGTGCACAGTTGTTTCATTGCTGCTTGTGTTTTTATAGTCACTAATTTAGTTAAATATTCTGGTATATTAGCTACAGTATGTGGTAATCATTAGTGCGAATCTGGATTGCTATGGGCTGAATTATAGCGCTTCAAAATGTGTGTTATAAACCCTAATCTGTGCCTGTGGTTATAATCCGTTTGCTAATGGGTCTTTGTTATCTTAATGAGGCAGGATTAGGGTAGTGTAAGTCTTCAGTCAATTGGTTTTGAGATACGAAAGAGATTAAACAAGTGATCAAAAGAAGCAGAGCTGGGGAAGAGAGATTCTGCATGAATGTTCACCCAGGAGCAGAAGCTCAGAGACAAAGATCTTCTTCCAGAAGACAGAGTGAAGGTCTTCCCTAGGGCCAGCTCTCTGAATCCAGACTAACTGCCTACACTGACATTTTACCTTGTGTGATGTGACATCAGAATTGGAGGAACATTCCTCGACAACATGCCTTATGTACATGACACACCATTGCTTGCAGAAAGTGAGGAAGATTTCAAGCACGTATTGAAGAAGACCAAAGAGCAAAGACTACAGCCTTTCATATGGATTATATCTCAACATCAAGGAAACAAAAATCCTCACTATGGACCATGACCAACAGGCAAAATCATGATAAAAGAAGAAAAGATGGAAGCTGTCAACAAATCTGTTAAACTGGAATCACAATCAGCACCCATGGTTACAGTAGCTAAGAGCTACAAAGATGTGCCACACTTGGACAAGTTGCTGTCAAAGACCTCTCCAAAATGCTAAAGAGCAAAGATGTTATTTTAAAAATTAAAATGTTCCTGATACAAACCATGATATTTTTAATTGCTATGTATGTGTCAGAAAGTTGGACAATGAATAAGGAAGACTGAAGAATTATGGTGTTGGAGAAGAACAGCTCATGGATTGCCAATGAACAAATGAATTTGTCTTGGAGAAAAGACAACCAGTGTGCTCCTTGGAAGCAAGATGATGAAACTTCCTCTCACATACTTTGGGTATATTATTAGTAGGGGCCAGTCCTTAGAAAAAGATATCATGTTGGGAAAGGAGGAGAGTCAAGTAAATAGAGGAAGATTTTCAACAATATGGACTGACAGTGACTACAACAATAGGCTTGATCATGGCTGAGGATAGCGCAGGACAGGGTAAGATCCTGATGTGTTTACTGTGAATCATAGTTAACTTAATGGCACCTAACAACAACATATGTGAGAAAATAAAAATGCTTGTCAAAGCTACTTGTGATATTTCTGTTACAGCAACATCACATAACTAAAACATATTCCAGTAACTTGTTGCTTGAAATGGAATAAGTGATTAAAAGCAGAGAAGAAAATGTAATAGCAAAGACTTCCACTCAGATTACTAATAATGCTGTAATTCAATGCAAAAAGATTTTTACAAGATAATTTTGTTGTATTTGTATAATCTAAGAAATACTACACTAAAACAGGTTTTTACAACTGTATTTGTCATTAGTGCTCTGTGATTGACATTGATAATAAATACTTGTGAGATTTCTCCAGTGAACTCGAGAGACTTTGTGGTAAAGAGTTGTGATGCCAACACAAAAGCATACAGTTAGACTCCACCAGCTGCTCCATGGGAGAAAAACGGACAGGTGATGTACAGTCTCTGAAAACTGCTGGAGGGTCTGAATTGGTTCGCACTCAATGAGAAAGAGAGAGAGAAAGCAAGAGAGAAAGAGAGAGAGGGGGAAGTGAGTGAGATAAAGAGAGGGAGTGAAGGGAGAGAGAGGGAAAGAGGGAGAGAGAGAGAGGAGAGAAAAAGAAGGAGGGGGAGAGAGGGAGGGATACAGAGAGAAGAAGAAGAGAGGGAGAAACACAGACACAGAGAAACACACACACACACACCCCACTTCTCTGTGGCCAGGTACAGAAGCAAGTTCATGAGTGATGACACCATATAGGGTGACACTCACAGTGAAGTCACTGGTAAAGGAAATATGAAAGCTCATTCTTCAACAGAAATGACAGGATACCAGTAGACAAATAAAGAGAAGTACTGATAGTACAAACTAACATCAACAATAATAATGTTGTGTAAGGATTCAATAAAATTCAAATGCAAGTTAAAAACAGCGCCCCAGTTATTACTGTTAGCAGCCACTGAGTCCATGACAACTCATAGTGACCTTAGGAACAACAAATCAGTATCTAGCCCTATTCTGTGCTATCCTCAGTCTCTGAAGTGATCAAACCCATTATTACAATCCATCTTGGTTAGGGTTTTCTTCTCTTTCTCTGACCCTCTGCTTCACGTTTCCTAGTATGTGGTCTTTATCCAAGGATTAGCCTCTCCTAACAACATTGCAAAAATATGTGAGATCAAATGTTGCCATCCTTGCCTCTAAGGACCACAGACTGCACTTCTGCCAAGACAGAATTTTTGTTCTTTTGGCAATCCATGGGCTATTCAGTACTCTTCTCCAACACCACAATTCAACACCACAGTTCTCTGATCTTCCTTATTCGTTGTCCAACTTTTTGATGGATAGGAAGTGTGGAGTTTATCTTTCAATATAACTTACCTAGCCATTGTTTGATTTTGCCATGCAGATGAGTGGGAATATGTGAAAATATTAACCTATCTATGAGGGGATTGGTAGTCTTGCCATTAAATTGAACAATCAAGCAGTAAGAGAATGAGAACTTCCATATGAGCAAAGCAGCAGCAGCAGCAGCAACAGCAGCAGCAAGAGAAGGTAACACATCCTGCGGGCCCAGATTTCTTGTTACAACTACACCTATGGCCGCAGCAGCCATTGCCGAACTAGAGACTGTATAGTGATATACCTGAAAGAAGTCAGCGAAAGAGAGATGAGGTTTAAAGTTATAACTTTATTCAAGCAGAGCTCCTGGGCGAATCCTCCTTCCTGAAGGGACAGAGCAGAGAATTTACAACCCCGGGGGTCTGAGATGGGGTTTTTATATTGGGGTCTTCTGGAAGAAGGTAATTGCATTCCATTTCTTGATTTACAGTCCACGGTTGGTTCAGTGAGGTTGGCAAGGTCATTTGCCCACCTTATCAACTGTAAGCAAGGCCATCCAGCCTGAAGGCTGTATTCTTGTTCTCCCTCCTGGCCCCCTTGCCCGGGCCTAACAGAGACCTGGTGTCAGATGGGACCTTGGGACTGCGACACCATTGGAACTAGAGCTAGGAGCCTTTGTCTAAGTTTATTGGACAACTGGGGATGGGAGGCATACTCTGCAGGACTACGAACTTAGCAATGCTGGCCTAAAGCTGAGAGGCTCAGGGCTGACGTCCCTACTTGCACATTTTGGGAGTCATCTTGCTGTATTCTGCTACTAACCTGGATTATAATCTTTTGACTGTCGTAACATTAGTCTGTGTGGTCTAAGAGTTTTCTCATTGGATTTTGGACTCAGAAAGGCAGTAGGATTGGTATTGAAATGAGTAGAAACAGGTGCTAGAGTGTGAGGACACGTCTGACCTTATGGGAATTTGCTTGTGTCATTGATGCTGTTGACAGTTTGTCTTTGTGAAGCTGATAAAAGTCAGATATGGCAGTCCCCATGTGGCCCTTGCTCTTTTTACAGGAAACAGTTAAAGACACCACGGCTTAGATCAGGTGCATCTTAAGCTTTAAAATGACATCCTTTGCTACTGTAAACAAAGCTGCAATAAACATGGGTGTGCATATATCTGCTTGGATGGCAGACATGGTCTCTCTGGGGTATATTCCCAGTAATGGGATTGCTGGGTCAAATGGTATCTCTATTTGCAATTTTTTGAGAAAGCGCCACACCACCTTCCACAATGGTTGCACCATCTTACATTCCCGCCAACAGTGAATAAGAGTTCCAGTTTCTCCACATCCTCGCCAACATTTGTTGCTTGCTGTTCTGTTATATTTTGCTATTCTTACTGGGGTGAGATGATATCTCATAGTTGTTTTGATTTGCATCTCTCTTAGATCTAGGGACTTTGAACATTTCTTCATGTGCTTGTCGGCCATCTGAATGTCTTCTTCGGTGAAGTGTCTGTTCATATCCTGTGCCCATTTTTCTATTGGATCATTTACCTTTATCTTATTGTGGTGTTCAAGTATTTTATAAATTCCAGATATAAGTCCCTTATCAGCCTAAGGGCCCATCAACAAACGAATGGATAGAGAAGCTGTGGTATATCCACACAATGGAATACTATGCAGCATTGAAAAGCAAGGAACTCATGCAATATTATTCAAAGTGGGTGACCCTGGAGGACATTATGCTGAGTGAAATATCTCAGTCACAGAGGGACAGATACTGCGTGGTGCCACTGTTGTAGAATGGGTCTGACATCAGGGTGGGGGTATGACAGAAAAAACTGGATAAATTATGTATATTGTATTGTATTGAAACAGATGAGGGAAAGAACAGATTAGAAGTAATATATGATTGAGTATTATGGTTAGCACAGGAATCCAGAATTAAGGTTGCATAGAGAAGTGTACTCGGGGTGGGGGGTGGGAGGGAAGGGACGTGGGAATTGTATACTAATGAAGGATTTTTTTTCTTTTTTTTTTTTTTCTCTCTTCGGAGGGGGAAGCAAGCTGGTGGGGAGGGGTGGGAAGGGAGAAAATTGTGGCAATGAATGAATGGAAATCCAAAACCTCTGTAAAAAAAAAAATTGAAAAAAAAATCCCTCATTAAAAAAAAATGTAAAAAAAAATTACATCCTTGCTCTGTAGCACTTTGGAGAGGTCCTTGACTGCAGATTTTCCCAGCGGCATGTATCTTTTGATTTTTAAATTACTGTTACCATGGTATTGACTGTGGATTTTAGTAAAATGAATTTGTTCACAATTTCAGTCTTTTCTCCATCCATCATGATGTTGCCTATTGGTCTAATGATGAGGATTTTATTTTCTTTATGTGAAGATATAATCGATGTTTAAGGCTGTAACCTTGGATCTTCTTCAGTAAGTGATTCATCTTCTTCACTTTGCATGAGCATGGCGGTGTCATCTGCATAAAGTGGGCTGTTTACGAGTTGTCCTCCAATCATGCTGTCACATTCTGCTTCATACTGCCGAGCTTCTCGAATGATTTACTCAATGTAAATATTGAGTTCTTGTTGTTGCTAGATGCTGTTGAGAATGATTCAGCAGCCCTATGAACAGTCAACCTGAACCCTGCCCTAACCTGTGCCGCCCTCATCATCTCTGACACACAGGCAGGGTCTGGCCAGGTGCTGCCTAACTCCAATGTGGGGTGAGGTGGCAAGGGCTCCTTTAGCTGGCAGAGATCCACCAGCTGACTGTCTGGGGGCTAAAACCACCGCGGACATCTTCCTGGACAAGGGTCTACAGGGATCCAGTTGCGTCTTCAAATGGGCATGATGTGTATGTAGTGACCTCCTGGCGAAGCTGTGTAAAGACCCTCTGATCTGATAAGAAAGTTGTGAAAGGATGAAGGGCAGGGATCCTGATTCTGTGTAAGGGAGCTTCCTGGGCTGTGAATTCTTAACTCACGAGGTAGAAGGATCCAGGAGAGCGCATAATCCAGACTCAGGCTTGGCCCAGAGTCCCACAGTGTCTGATCTGCAGCGGGGTGGCCAGGAGCCGCTCTGACAAGCCTTGTTCTGTGTAATCTTCAGGTGGGGCTACCTTCCTGGTGCGAGCTGCTCTTCTCAGAACTCAGACATGAAGGAGCTTAGGACACACCCAGTGCTGGTGCTGTTGCCCACACAGCCTCAGATGGACAAGGGAAAGGATCTGGGTCACGAGTGGTGGGTTAGGACACGCACATGGCACTCATGCCCATTCATGGTCAGGCATGCAGGCCTCCCACAACAGGCTCACGCACGCGTGTACGGGGGTCCACGCATGCATCCTCACTGATGCACATCTGCGCACACATGCAGGCCTCCTTTTGGCCACGCATGGCCATGCAGAGTCACACACACGTGTGTATGCAGGCCCATGCACACATACTAGCCTGTGTGCACACACTCACCCATGCGCACCTTATCATATATGTAGGCCCTGCACACACACTCGTCCACATTCAGGCCCTCGCACACTTGCTCACCCACATACATCATGCACACACACCTGCTCATGTATGCAGGTCATGTGCACTCGCCCATGCACATCTGCTCATGTATGTAGGCTCACACTCAACCATGCACACCAGCACATGTATGCTGACTCATGCATGCACGTGCGCGCACACACACACACACACACACACACACATACACACACACACACACGTGTTTTTGGTGAGGAGAAGACATAATTCAGTCTATAAGAGAAGGGAATAATAAAAATGAAAGCAAATCCAATGGAATAGGAACACAGAAGAGACAGATAAACCCTGCGTGAGGCCCAGTGTGGGGAGCAGAGGCAGACAGGTTAAACCACTGATCTCAGTCATACACTGGACCACCAGAGCTCCTTGTATTCCCTATAGGCAATATAGTAAGGGAACTTCAGAAACAATTTTTACCAAAACTTAAATTCATTGACATGAAGTCAGAACTGACCCGTAGCAACACTCCCGCAGGTTTTGGAAGCTGCAAATGGCACAGGAGGAGAGTGACCACCTTCTCCAGTGGAACCACTTATGGATTTGAAGCAACAGGGAGGCATGGCCTTTGGGTTAGCAGCACAAGCCCCTATGAACGACAACACCAGAGCTCTGAACTAACACAAAACACGCTTAAAAAGCAGATGAAGTGGGCAATTCTTAGTGAGATGGGACTTCCTATAAAAGGACCAGGAAGTAAAAGAGATCGTGAAAACCTTATTGAGGAAATAGATTTGGAGTCTGATCTACACAGCTCTCCTGGAGAATCTTGCCAGGCATCCTGGCAGAGGCACTTGCATCTTGTGGAGCGTTGAGGGTTGTAGGCTCCTTTATGGCCCAGTGGCTGCACGCCAAGCTGAGTGTCCATGGCCACCTGTGCTCAGAGCAGAAAACACTCTTAAGATACAAGGAGGGGGAAATACGGCCACAGTGCCTGTCCCCTGGACTGCTAGCTATCATGGGGCTTCTGAAACTGGGATTGGCCTCATTAGTGATCGCAAGAGTGGAAATAGCTGAGGTATGCACAGGGAGAAGCTGGGTCATTGTGCTGGTTGGACACTAGGTAGGGGGCCATGGGCACTGTGTATGACCCAATGCAGGAAAGGCCTGTGTTTTGGCCACATAGGACTTTGTGGGAGGATAGAGTCCACAGGGACTCTCTCTGGTTAGATCTCATGTCCCTCACATGACTGCCTTTGTCCCTTGAGGTCCACTGGGCCCCTGGGACAAGTGGAACTTCAGCCTTGCACCTTGGACCCCACACGCGCTGTTCTTACTCTCTGTTTGGAGAGAGTTCCCAGCTCAACCGAAGGTGGGTACAGGAATGACATTGACCTGCTGCAGGAGCTGAGATGCGGACAGTGCGGGCCACACTGCTGAGCAGCCCAGAGAAGCCCACATCCTTCACGCCCCCCATACTCAAGGCAGAGACTAGTCCCTCCGACCAACCTCTTCCTGACCAGGCCATGCAACAGGTCCTGGCCCCCATCCACGAAACACTGACTCCACATAAAAAAAGACACTGATCCCTATATCCAGTAAATACTGACACTGACCACATCCAAGAACACTGACCCCACATCCAGGAGACACTAACCACATCTAGGAAACACTGACCCCTCATCCAAGAAACACTGACCCCACATCCAGGAAACACTGATCTCACATTCAAGGGACACTGACCCCCACATCCAGGAGACACTGATCCCATCTAGAGGACACAGCCTACATCCAGAAGACATTGACCTCACAGCTAGGGGACACTGACCCCCACATCCAGGGGACATTGACCACACATCCAGAGGATACTGACCACACATCAAGGGGACAGTGACCACTTCCAGGGTACACTGACACCATCCAGAGGACACAGACTCTATATCCAGGAGACACTGACCTCACATCCAGGGGACACAGACCCTACATTCAGAAGACATTGGCCCGACATCTAGGGGACACTGACCCCACTCCAGGAGCCATTGATCCCACATAAAGAAGACATTGACCACATCCAGGAGACACTGACCCCTATGTAGCAAACACTGTCCCCTGACCTGTTATCTCAGTCTTGACCCAGTGGGCATTGTCTCTCTCTGTTCAGGTATGTCCTGACTCCCATAAACACTGTCTACCACCCTTCAGTTAAGTCCTGATCCCCATGGACACTGTCCTCCACCCTTCACTTCAGTCCTGAAGCCAAGGACACTGTTCCCACTCTTTAGCTCGTCTTGATGCCATGGGCACTGACCCCCGTCCAGAGGACACCAACCCCACATGCAGTACATACTGCTTCCTTCCCTCCTGTTTAGCTGACTTGACCCCATGGTCGATCTGACCCCCATGGACACTGTCTCTCACTCTTCAGCTCAGTTCTGACCCACAATGGACACTGTGCCTCTCCGTCAGCTCAGTCCTGTCCCCATGGACACTGACTCCCGCCTTCAGCTCAATCCTGACCCTGTGAATGCTGTCCTCTGGCAGTTTTCAGAATGGACCTCACAGTTCTTATCCCTGAGCTGGATTGTGTTGGGCCCTCAGAGCTGCCAGCCAGCTGGGCACAGACAGTCTTGAGGAGGCCCACACAGGGGCAGAAGTGTCCACTGTTCAGCTGGTCTGTCCCAAATGGCCCACACAAGTGAAAGGGAGAAGGGGTCAATGACCAGAGTGCAGACTGGAGGTCAGTGAGGCAGAGGCCAGCAGGTGGGGTAGAGTCCCAGTGAGAGTTGGCAACTGGAGCCCAGGCTCCTCCCAAAGCCACCAGTGTCACTGTCGCAGCAGGCGTGGGTGGGGGGCACACCGTCCTAGCCTCCGCAGTGACACTTGGGGCCTGAGGCAGAGCAAGAGGAATGGAAACATTGAGTGGGACGCCTGCAGCAGAGAGGCTGCTGATGGGAAGGCGAGATGTAAAATGCTGACTCCAGCGTCGCCGCCTGCCCGCTCGTGGTTCCTGTCTGAGCAGGTGGCCGCTGATGCCTGGGTCACAGCTGGGCTCAGAGCAGAAGCGGCCACTTCCTCTGCCTGGCCGGCGCCTTTTCTTCTTTTTTGAGTGTCTGTATGAATTACTCTCTTTTATGTAAGCCCAGTATGCACTAATCAGTTAGCTTTCTATTTTAGTGTTTTGGATGCTGAAACTGCCCTGGTGTCATTTACAAACAATCAGTACCTTAGTTGTCAGGGTGGTTTTGCTGTCACAGAGAGGTTGTGCAGGAAGTACAAGGCCTTCTCATTGCCCTTCTTCCCTCTGTGCTGTTTGTTAACTGTTGTGGGAGGGTGTGGCACAATTGTTACTGTTAGTGAACAAACATTGATACATTGTCATTAATCAACCTCCATACATTACACAAGGAGGTCCTCCCCTTTTTCTGTGCCATTTTGTGGATTTTGACAAAAGCAATATGTCGCATGTCCACTATTTTGGCCTCATGGATAGCAGCCTTGCTGCTCTGTGCCTGCTTGACCTGACTCTAAAGAGCCTCAGAGAGTTCCCTTGTCTGTGGGGACAGCAGTTTGCTGCTGAACTCCCACCGTGGCTTGGAACGAGCTGTCCCTCCAAGTTGCCTCCTTTTCTTCCCAAAGGAAATGGTGTTTAGGACTAGAGATAATTACTGCATCAAGCCCTATTTTCTGGATTGCTGTGTTGTTGAGTGTCAACCCATAGCTGACCTTCCAGAAGCAGTCAATCACACGCGAGGGATTGCCCATCTTTCTCCCGTGAAGCAGCTGGTGGATTCAAACTGCAGTTTCTTACCACTAGGCCACCAGAGCTCCTTGTTCTCTGGATAGAGATCTAATAAAGACTTTTTAAAGGCAGGGAGAAGAAGGGAAGTGAGACTTACAGGGAGGGACCAGGAAGTGCGCAGTTGGTGTGTCCATTACATCGTGTGTGGGGTGGTTAGTGTGTGAATGGTGAATGGAAAGCTACCTAGCTTATGGTGAATGGAAAGCTACCTAGCTTTGTAAGCTTTTACTCAGATCACTACAAGAAAGAAAAATAAAAGGAAAATGAATGAGCTCACACTTCTTTCATTTCCATCAGAGTTGTATTTTCTTTTTTAAAACTTTTTAGTTTTATGCTTATGCTAAAAATCTTGGTTCCTCACAAAAACAGAATACATGATTTGACAAATTTTGCCCCTGGCACTTAATACTTGTGTGTGGAATTCCTTGAGTTCTGACACTGTGTCCCAGCCAATGATGGGAAGTCCAAACACCATGTTCTAAATTGAGCTGAGAAATTATTTTTTTAGGGTGAATGTGCCATCAACAGGACATATGGTTACCTGGACATGTTTGTTTCATTTTGCAAAAAACCCTGTAGTGTGTCTCTCCTTTTGGAGCTAACAAACATTACCTTCTTCGACTCTCCAGAAAAGCTACCTTAACGAGGAGCATTCAGACGCTCATCCCCTCACTAGTCACTTAGTCTCCCTGCCAGTAAGTTATCATCTCATCTCAGCTTGAAGCTTGAAGGCTTGAAAGCTTGAAGGTCAGCGAGGAAAAGGCCAGTTGTCTACCTAGAGTCCTGAGAGCGTGGCTCACAGCATGTTCACCAGGAGTACAGATGGGCCTCCTTCTCTAGAGCCTTGGAGAGGTGAGAAATGGCATCACTTTAATTTGGACTTTCTTATTATGAGTTATTGTCCTTTAATTCCATTTTGCACACTTATCTATGCATGTGCATGGCTTTTTGTGTGTGTTTATAAAGACGCATTTACAGTTTTTGGTTAGATGCTTATTTATAGCTCCTGCTCACATTACTGTTAGACTGTTGGTTCTTGCCGTTTGAGAGATTTTCATGTGAATGAGGCATCAACTGTTTGTGTGACGTCTTGCAAATATTTCTCCCATTTTGCTCACTATTCCTCAGTCATGCTAAGAGCTTCCCTGCCCTGAGTCGTGATACATGTCTGCTTTCTCTTTATCTGCAGTTGGCTGTGAGTCATGGGTAGGGGGCTTTCCCTCGGCTTCCTGCTCAGCTGCTAATCTGAAGGTCAGCAGGTTAGACCCACCAGCTCCTGTGAAGGAGAAAGATGGACAGTCGCCTTCTGGGGAAGTCACAGCCTGGGGCCTGAGGAGCATCATCTGAGTTGAGGTCCAGCCCGTGGCTGTGGGTTTCTGGGGTGAATGGGCCCCCGTAGCTTCTTTGCTGACTTGACACTGGCATCTCTGCTGTGTTTGGGATTTACCCTGGTGCTAGGCACAGGATGTGGATTTGGCTAATACTTTCCTAAACAGCCATTGGTGATCTAATGCCATGGATTGAAGACCATCACCCTGCACTGTGGACACCATGGGCATCAGGCACTGGCCCATTCGTTCCCAGAGCTGCCACCACCAAGCTGCTGACAGAAAGTTTGACCAGGGCAAAGCTGGCTTGTCTCACTTCTGTTTCAATCTTTACCTGACGGTTAGGACGAGAAGTTCACAGCCAGCAGGTCTAGTTTTGGATCCCCACTGGGATCCTGGTAAACTTGTGAGTGAGTGAGGATGTTGCTCAGCCTGACTGGGACTGTTTCCACAGAGGTTTGCGGTCACTTCTCCTGGGAGGGCTTTACACGTGTCTCGTTCAGATTCTGTCCTTGGCGGTGCTCTCCTGAGGCCACTGTGGGTCCCTCTGCTCTGGCTGGTCACGACAGGATGCACGGAGCGCTGCTTTCTGCATTGACTCAACTAGGCTGTCCCTTGGCTCTGCATCCATCCCAACTCCCACTCCCAGGGCCCTTGCAGATGGTGGCATCTTACCTTTCTACCTTCTCCCTTTCACATGGGTGCCACATGAGATGAGGAGTGGGCGTCTGAGGGTTTTGGTCAGGCTCTGCATGCCAGCTGTGTCCCAACATCATCTGTTCCCACCAGCTATGCCCTTGCACCACCTGTGTCCCCGTATTACCTGTGTTCTCATACCATGTGTGTCCCCACACCAGCTCTGCCTCTATCACCTGTGTCCCCCCACGAGATGTGCCCTCACATCACTTGCGATTCACACAGCTATGCCCCATGTCACCTGTGTTCCCACGTTACCTGTGCCCAAACACCACCTGTGTTCCACATCAGCTGTGCCCCCACATCACCTTTGTCCCCACACCAGCTGTGCCACCACGTCACCTGTGTTACTATGTCACACACCAGCTGTGTGAGAGTAAGGCTGGGGAGAAGGCACTCTCCATTGTTGTCAGGGATCACACCCCATCTTTGCACCAAGGCCTGTTCCTTTTATCATTCTCTCCAGAGGGCGGGGGTAGGCACTGCTCCCTAAAATGTCTACATCCTGTGCACTCACCCATGCTCCACTCTGCCCTGGGAGGACCCCAGGGGGCTGATCAGGGGGCTGATCTGGGCAGGAGCTCTGGACCCCGGACTTGGAGCCCAGAATTCTGAGGGGCTTTAAGTCTGGGTGGTGTGGGGTGAGGTGGGACTTACAGGAGGACTAAGAGCTCCCAGAGGGACTGCGTGTTTCTGGGGACTGTAGGCCAGCTTCTAGGCCTGACTCAGGGCCTTGAGAGGCCTCTTTCCTCTCACGCTCCCCATAGCCACCACGAGATACAGGACCAGCCCACTTGAGAGTTCACACCACTGTTTAATAACAGCCTGTAACAGATTAGACCCCAGGAAGAGGGCCGTGCCCAGCATGGGGAAGATCGTGCCCAGGACAGGACTCTTATTCTGGCACTCTGGCCAAAAGACACCAGCTGCCCAGACCAATTGGTTGTGTGCAAACTGGAAAGGAGGCCGCCGGTGACTCTGCCTTCATTCCCCTTGGGCCGCATGACAAGCAGGGGGGGCTGCAGTCCCCAGGGTGTCCTCGGCCAGTGTCCTCCATCCTGGCACCTATTCAGTCCACACAGCTGCCAGACACAATCCTGACCAGAGGGGCATGGAGCTGGCAAGTAGGTCAAATGTTAGAGGTTCAATGACCCAGTGCTGCAGCCTCAATTATAGAGGCCAGCTCTGCCCCCATGGGCCTGTGCTCTTCTGGGTCCCTGAGTGGTCACAGATGCTGGCTATGCCCTCAGGGCCTGTGTCCTTGTGGATTCTGAAAGGTTGTAGAGGCTGGGTCTGCCCTCATGGGTCTGTGTACTTCTGGGCCCTGGGTGGTTACAAAGGCTGGATCTGCCCTCATGGGGCCTGTGCCCAGCTGTACTCCTAGTCCTGGTTCCTCACCTTGCAGACAGCAGTACCATCTGCTGCCCAACTTCTTGTGGGCATTAGAGTCTGTTGCCATATCAGCCACTGTTTAGGGTGAAGGTTAGGCAGCTGACATGGGGGCAGGGCTCACCTCTCATGAAACCTCACATGTTCTCCTGAGGGAAGCACCCTCCCAATCTTGTGCCAGGGCCCCAAGGCCATAGAGGGCTGAGACCAGCAGTCAGAGGGGCCAGGAGCAGTGTGCATCCTCTGGCCTTGGGGATCGGGGTCCCCATGGGCCATCGGCTGAGCCCCTGCGGCCACCGGGGGGTGCACAATCAGGGAAGATGATGGTGGCATACTCGGTCTGCGGGGGAAAGCAGGGAGTGGGAGGCTCTGGGGTCTTCTCCCGCTGCTGAAAGTCCAGTTCACCGTAGTCCACTGTGAACACAGGCATGGTCGAAGGGTCCTCCTTCTTGCAGGAGAGAGAGGGAGAGGTCAGTTGCTTCTCTAGTGTCTGTACAGCTAAGGCAGCACTGGGATGTAGCCAGATGATAGTTCAGACACTCACCTGACTCTGGAGAAGCCCCAATGTGGGGTTGTTATTTCTAGAGGGACTGTCCCTGGGCACTGGATCACAGAGCACGGAGACTGGAGAGTGAGGCGGCTCCGTACACATGTGCACATACATCATACATGTCCACAACACATGTGGGAACCAAAACAGTACCTTAAGTCTATCCCACAGTTTATAAATAAGTTAAGAATAAGTTTGAAGCATTAAACACCAACAATCAAAACCCAGATGAGTTGTGGGGTGACATCAAGTATATCACCCATGAAGAGAGCAAAAGGTCATTACAAAGATGGAGGAAAAGAAAAAACCAAAAGGAATGACAGAGGAGACTGAAAATTGCAATGAAGTTTGAGACTTCAAAATGAAGGGAGAACATGCTGAAGCAAAAGAGCTAATAGATTTCAAAGGGCACCTTGAGAAGACAAAGCAAAATATCACAATATTTTTCAGATTTTTCCAGATTTTCTAAAGAGCTGGAACTGGAGAATGAAAAGGGAAGAACTTGGTCAACATTTCTCAAGCTGAAAGAACTGAAAACATATTCAAGCCTTGAGTTGTAATGTTGAAAGGTGTTATGGGCAGAATCTTAAACTACCCAAGAAGCATCAAAAGACAATGTAGGGAATACACAGAGTCACTGTACTAAAAAGAATTGACAATGAAAAATTTCGGGAAGTGTAATATGAGCAAGAGTCAATGTTAACGAAGGAAGAGCAATGCACTTCAATGCACTTCAATGAACTGAAGACATTGGCAAGAAGTAAGGTCCCAGGGATCAATGGGATACCAATTGAAATGTTTCAGATAACATATGCAGCCCAGGACACCCTCATTAGTCTAAGCCAGGGGATTTGGAGGACAGCTGCCTGGCCGATTAACTGGAAGAGATCCATATTTGTTCCCATTCCCAAGAAAGGTGATCCAACAAGAAATTATCAAACAATATCATTAATACCACATGGAAGCGAAATACTGCTGGAGATCATGAAAAAAACTGTTAGAACAATACATAGATAGAGAACTGCCAGAAGTTCAAGCAGGATTTAGATGAGGCTGTGGAACTAGGGATATCATAGCTGATGTCAGTCAGATGGATCCTGGCTGAAATAAAAGAATGCCAGAAGAATGTTTATTTATGCTTTATTGACTATGAAAAGCACTTAACTATGTGAATCATAACACAGTATGGTTAACAATGAGAAGAATGGGAATCCCAGAGTACTTAGTTGTGTCATGTGAAACCTATACCAGGACTAAGAGGCTGTTGTGCAAACAAAGCAAGGAAGCACTACATGGTTTAAAATGAAGGAAGGTCTATGTCAGTGTATCCCCTATCTATGTTTATTCAATCTGTATTCTGATGAAATTGTTTGAGAAGCTGGACTCTATGAAGAAGAATGTGGCATGAGGATCGGAGGAAGACTCATCGATAACCTGCATTATGCAGATGGCACAACCTTTCTTGTTAAAAGTGAAGAAGACTTGAAGTACTTGCTACGTAGCATCATAGAATACAATCTTCAGTATAGATTGTATCTCAGCCTTGTCACCTGTGCACATAGCGACCCTATATACAACAGCCCTAAACACTGTTCTATCCTGTGCCAATCTTATTGTCTCTGACACACCTACCCCCATTACTCCAGTCACTGAATCAATCCATCTCGTCATTAAGAAAACAAAAATTCTCATCACTGGACCAATAGACAGGATCATGGTGGATGGAGAATAGTTTTAACCAGTCAACAGCTTCATCTTATTTTGATCCACCATCGATACCTATAAACCAGTAGTCAGGAGATCAGGGCACATATTGCACGGGGAAAGTCTGCAGTTGGGTCCTTTCCAAATAATAAGGTATGATAATGTCAGCTTGAGGACTAAGGTGTGCCTGATTCAGGCTATGGTCTTTTCAATGACTTGCTATGCATATGAGAGCTGGACAATGAATAAGGATGACAGAATTGATGCTGTTGAACTGTGATGTTGGAGAAGAGTGCTGACTATCCCATAGACTTACAAAAGAACAAACAAATATATCTTGGAGAAATTGTAGTCAAAGTGCTGGTTGGAGGCAAAGACTATAGAGTTTCATCTCATATTCTATGTGCCTGTTGCTAGAAGAGGTTATTCCTTGGAGAGGGACATCATGCTTGGAAATGTGGAGGGTACGCAAAATAGAGGAAAACCCTCAGCCAGGTGGACTGACATGGGGTGACCGCAGCAATAAGTTCAAGTGTGTCAGAGATTGTAAGGATGGTACAGGATAGGATGGGATTCAGATACGTTGTTCAGAGAGTCACTGTGGGTCATACTAGACATGATGGCACCTAACAACATGCCCAGCAGATGTTCACAGGTGCATGCATACACATATGTACACATACATGCACACACCTATGCACACATGCACATGACAGAAACGTGTGCATGGTTCTAGGTTCCTATGCCTTGAGGTCCTCATGACACACTTGTAAGGATGGGAGCCTGTTGCTATTTGGAGCCTGGGAGCCAGGCTGAGCCTCTTGGGCCATAATGCCCACATCCATACCTTGCCTCCTCCCTTGCCCTCTGCCCTCCACACCCTCCGCACCTCCATCCCCTCCATTCCCACGCCTCCACCCCTCACCTCCACTCCTCTACCCCTTGCCCCCCTCCTCCTCCAGCCTCTCCACTCCAGCTTCTCTCTATCCCCCACTCCTGCTCCTCCAGCTTTTCCACCCGCCTCCTTATAAAACCAGAAACCTGGCAAGGGAGGGACTCACCAGAGTCTGGCCATCATTCCGAGCTCTGCTGACCCCTGCAGAGAACAAGAATGTCTGGTAGAAATGCTGCGTGTCTGCAACTGGGTAGAGATGCAGAATGGCCTCTATTCTGGGCTCCATCCACTATACTGGGCTCCGCTCCCTATCCTTAGCTCCACTCACTGTCTTAGGCTCCACCTCCTATTCTGGGCTCCAACCCCAGTTCTGGGCTCTACCCACTGTCCTGGGCTCCACCCACTGCCCTGAGGTTCCACCTCCTGTCCTGTGGATCCATTCATTGTCCTGGGCTCCACCTCTGTCATGTGGCTCCACTTTCTGTCTTGAGGCACTACCCCTGTTCTGGGCTCCACTCCCTGTGCTGGGCTCCACCCACTGTCCTGGGGCCCCCATTTTCTGGTAGTTTGGTTACCTTGCCCTCCTGGCTGTGTAGTGACTGAACAGCCTCCACCCCATCCACTTTCAGGGGCCCTTTTGGGATGTGGCTGCATTAGACAGCCTGGCTTTGTACTTCTGACTTTTCTGCACCTCCCTGTCCTCCAGCAAGGCTGGGTGTGTACGGCCAGGGTGTGTGTGGGTACCCACAGAGCCCCTCGTTTATTATTAGGGGGTGTATGGGGGTTAAGGGAATCCACATCGTCAGCCCTTTTGGGTGGTCAGGGTTTGCGACGTCCATGGTGCCCCCTCACACGTGGTCAGGGTGTTGGAACAGAACATCACAAACCACATTCCTCAGAATTGTGGCCACACAGCGCAAGGTACCACAGCTCTCACTCTGCTTCTTGCACAGCACTTTTACAGAGTCCCGTAAGGACCCATCAGGCAGCAGCCTGACCAGAGCTTCTAGCTCCACCTTCAGGTGGCAGGGTGGGAGAAGGGAAGGGTAGAGGAGTAGGAGGAGGGCAGCATGGGAGGATTAAGAGAAGCATAGGAGGTGGGCAGAATGGAAGAATGGTGTGGAGGTATAAGGCTGGAAAGTGGAAGTGTTTTGGGGAAAGTGGAAGGAGATGATAGGATGAGTGGAGCTGAGGAAGAGGGATGGTGGTGGGGAGGGGGATGGAAGGAGGTGTTGGGTGGGAAAAGAGAGGGTGGAGCAGGGGGCAGGAAGGAGGTGTTAGGAGGGAGAGGTGGGAGGAGGGAAGGGGGTGGAGGGAGGTGTGTGAGGCAGAGAGAGGGGAGGGCAGGGGTATGGAGGGAGATGTTGTGTAGGAGAGCAGGAAGGGTGGGCAGGGGGCTGGAAGGAGGCCTAGAGTGAGGGGAGGCAGGGTGAAGTGGGAAGATGGAGGGAGGTGTTGGGTGGGAGAGGATGGATGAGCATGGTTCACGTGATTGTGGACAGGTGCTACCTTGAGTGGTTCTGGGGAGGATGGTGGCCAGGCCCCAGGCCAGCAGGAGCAGAACCAGGATACCTGCTAGGATGCTTGTTACACTGATGACCAGGGTTTGGAAGTGCCCCTGGGTCATGGGCTCAGAGCTGGGGGTGATGGATGGCTTCCAGATGCTGTCTGCAGAGAAGCACAAATGGAAGGGTTTCATGTTCAGGTGTGGCTGGAGCCCAGTGAGGACAGGGTCTATTGTTCCCTGTGAACAATTGGCCCCTCCCTCCATCCCTTGTCAGGCTGCAGAGACCCCCTAGCTGCCTGCCTCAGCACTCCTCTGTGCCCTCATCCCCACTACTCATGCTGTCCCTCTATGTCTCCATCTGCTTTTCTATGGCCCTGTCCCCCTGTCCATGTCCCCACTGCCTTTGTCCCCTCTGTCCATATTTCCACTGTCCATGTCCCTGCTGCCCATGTTCCAGTCTCCACTGTCCACGTGTCCATGTTCCCTCTGGTCCTGCCCTGCAGGAGACCTCACCTGTCACGATGAGCTCTGCACAGGGACTTTCTGTGATCTGAGTCTCAGGTGGTAGGTTGATAGCCCCGCAGTAGTAGGTATCGCTGTCATTACGCTGCACGGGGCTGATGTGCAGGCGAAAGGCCATCTGGTCAGCCAGTGGTGTGATATTGAAGCGAGGGTCCTGTGTCGGTGGGCCAAGGTCCTTGGGGAAGGCAGCCATTTTGACTGACCGGTTGCTGGGGCTCCCACGGTACCAGTTGAGCACACTGGGCTTGGTGGCGTTGGGGAAGCTGCAGAAGAATTCAGCCTCGCCGCCCTCAGGCACAATGAGCTGGGGCGGCTGGAAGGTGAGGGAGGTGCCAGGCCTCTCAGAGCAGCCTAGGGAAAGAAGCTAGCAGTGAGGGGCAGGTGGCCACAGCCCCTTCCTTCGCAGCACTTCTGCCAAGCATCTTCTTGTGTCCTCCAGGGTTGGGGCTCCACCCACCAGGGGACTCAGGTAACACTCACAGTGGGACTCTGCTGTGTGACCTTATGGAGTCACATGCTGGGTACTTCTGTTTACTCTTCTGAGCTGACCTGGGCCCCCATTTTTATCCCAAAAGGAGTATTAAGGTGACTCTAGGGCCAAGGCATCTTGTCCTGTGTGACTGCCCCATTGGCCACCAGATATATCTTGGTAGAGGGGACTCTCTGAGGTTAGGGGTGTGGGCTTCCTGCCTTGTGGCCTCAGGTAAGCAGGGCCCCTCAGAAGGCTCCGATGGCCTTTGTGCCTGTCTCTGACAGGCCAGAATGGTGTCTAGCTCAGGCCTGTTGATACCACCATGTGCGGCCCACTGTCTTCCAGCTGCGGTCCATACCAGTCTCATGTTCAGAGGCAGAAACTTCTGGAGACTAGTGGCCTACCCTCCTTATATGGAACAGGAAAAGAGCCAAAATGCCCTGTCTCTGTCCACTTCACCCTGTGTCTGGTTGGCCCCCAAGAGGACTTTCGAAAGCATCCAATGACAAAGGCCTGGCCCTGCTGCCCATATCACAGTCACAATTCCTGGTCATCTCAGGACTTCAGGCCTCTTCCTGCAAGCGCCCTTGTCACTGATCTTCAGCACACACATACACACACTGGACACACACACGTGCACACTTGTGGGCATGCTTTCACACCCATGCAAAGGCACACTCATACAGACATGCATGTGCACACACTCACAAAGCCATGCCGGTACACATATGTGTGCATACTCGTACATCTATGCACAGACACCCTCGTGCTGGTACACACACATGAGCATACACTGATATAACCAGGCATATCACACTCACACCTATGCACATACTGATACTTTTCATGCAAACACACCAAGCAAGTGCACACACATTTACACACGGTCACACATCCATACACACACACATACATATGCACACGTTTGCACATACCACATCCACACAGGCACATGCATGTATGTATGCACATTATCACACATCCATTCACAGACACACACAGGTGCATAAAAGTGTGCACATAATTACACATCCATACACAGATGCACGCAGGTTCACACACATGTTTACACACGCACCTCATCCATCCACAGACATATTCTGGGTAACACACATGTGTACACACTCACATAATCCATGTGCAGACACACACAGGTTCACTCACATGTGCATACATTGACATCATCCATTCACAGGTATACATATGTGCATAGAAGTGTACACATATTCACCCATCCAAACACAGACACACACAGTTTTACACAGATGTACACATGCTCACATCAACCATTCACAGACACACACACGTGCATAGAAGTGTACACATTCATACAGCCATACACAGATATGCAGGTTCACACACATGTGCATACACTTGCAGCATCCCTGCACAGACACGCAGGTCAAAGAAGTGTGCAAACATTCACATAACCATGCACAGACACAAGTAAGTCCACAAACATGCACACATACCATTCTTACTTGTACCCACTCACACTACCCACAGAGCCACACTCGCATGCACACACACTGATCCCATGCACACGCAGACACACACTGGAATGACAAACATGCTCACATGCACATACATACTCATAACTCATGCCCCCCACAAACATGTGAGTGCACTCATATGCATGATACCTACGTGCAGCCGCACTCACATGCAGGTGCATGTGCACACATATGTATGCCCTCACACGGACACGATCTGCTAGCCTATGAGGCCTGTGCAACTGCCTGTGGTTTCCTACACTCAGTTCAGGTCACTTGGTGACCAGAGATGAAGTACACGAGGACCTTGAGAGAACAGCTCAGAGCCCAGGGGCGTGTCCCTGGTCCCTCCCTCACCTGAGTCTCATGGTCCCCAGATGAACTCAGTGACATGGATTCTGGAGAGCTCACCTTCACTCTTCATTTCACCACCTCCCTCTGCCCTTGTCACCTTCTCTGCTCCACCCCAACAGTGGCACATACAAGTTTAGGGGTACCCAGGTGGAAATGTTTATGCAATGGACACTGTATTCTCAGAGATGTGTGGTCTGAGTTGTCATGTGTACAGTTCCTCTACTACAGGTACAGACCGACTCTGGTGGGTCATTTTAACCTCACTCGTTATGTAGTGAGAAGCTTAAGGCTGAAAGACTGTGGTTAGGAGCGCACCTGTGGAGGTGGCCTCTCCAGGGACTTCCCCCCTATCATACAGGCCCAGAGAGGTGTCCCAACAGCCGTCTTTAGTTTAGGGAAGACAGCACCAATTTCAAAGCACCTGTTGTCCATGAAGAAAGCTCTTATGGCCTGAGGGGCAAGAAGCTGTGCTACCAACACAAAGGCAGGCAGTTCACAGCCACCAGAATTCCTGAGGGAGACAGCTGGACAATCTCCTCCTGTTAAGATTTACTGCCTCAGGAACCGAATGGAGGGTCACTATGAGTTGGAATCGACTGGACAGCAGTGAGGTTTCTTAAGTTGGCTGTGATGAGGTTGTGGGCTAGGGTTCTCTGCTGTCCTGCTCAGCCAAGGTCCTCCTTGGGGACAAAGTGGCACTGTCCCTCAGGGCACACATGGCTGGTGAGTCATGCCCTGCAGATAAGGAAGCCAGGAGAGTCACTGTGTCCCTGTCTCGACCAACTCCATGGACCGTGGATGGTCAGTGCTTGACCCACAGCAGTGATGGTCAGACCCACTGGTGACCTGAAAACAGTGACTCTCGGCTAGTGCCAGGTGACGGAGCTGCAAGGATAGCCACACCCCACCAACATGCTCAGAGATAGGTCTGTGAGGGAGGGAGGGAGGTGTAACCTGCAAGATTACATTGTATTGTGAGTATATCTATTTTGAGATAAAGAAGAAATTACACAGGTGAGCCAAGAGGATTTCACTACCAGGAAAGCAGAGTCCAGAGTGAGTGTGTCAGTTGGATCCAGCATCCCTGTGCTGGGAACCTCCTAGACCCAGGGGAAGAGAGATGTCAAGACATCAGAGGTCTGTAAGGAATGCTAGCTCCGCAGATGCGGAAGGGCACAAGGACCTTCCTCCAGAAGGAAGAGCCTACACCTTGAATCCAGTCAGCTAGATGCCTACTCTGTGAGGAAATAGCTTTCTGTTTGTTAAGGCCACCCCTCTGTGGCAAGAACAGTCACATGTGATAACAGTCACCTTGAGTCTAGACAGGCTGGCTTGCAGTGGGGGAGCAGACAGCCATGGACTGCTGACCTTTAACAATGTGGACATAGGTGTAGCCTCAGCCTGGCAACAAGCCCTCTTATGGATGAGCCTGTGTCTGTAACTCAGATGTCTAAACACTGTCTGCCTGCTAGTGTGACCTGTGAGGGACAGGGTCCCGCACCCCCTGCTAATGTTACCAATGAGGGACAGGTGGGCCCTACCCCTCATTTCTTGGCAGAATGTGCTGTCCAGGAGCTTGATTCTGAGACTCACAGGACTGTGTGACCCAGGGACAGATCGGCTGAGCCCCAATGTCTCCCTTGACTGGCCCGCTGAGGGTGGGGCTAGGACAGGATGAGGAGTTCAAAAACAACTTTTCCTTGTCATCCACTTCAGCTCCAGGGAGACTTTGAGGTGTGTGGACACCCACTGTGCCCCGACCCAGGGCCTCAGGCCCTAAGGACTGACACTGCATCCATGCCGTCCTTTCGGACAGCTCTGCACCACTTGGATAAGAGCCCTGCTGGAGTGGAGGTCAGGGACTGCTTGTCCTGGCAGCTCTGGTGGCTCTGAGCTCACTCTCCTGAGGGGTGAGGATCTTTTCCTACATTGATACAGGGAGACCCACCTGGGATGGCCAGGGCAGCACCCCGAGCAAGGCAATCAATCACCCAGCAGGCCCACACAGGGCTCTGGGCAGCAGCACATATTCTATTGTCCACCACCCGTGCTATGGAGTCAATAGAGAGAGAGAGAGAGCAGGGACCAAGTAAAGTGAGTGTCAGAGCAGCAGGCACATTCCCTCAGTCCCATAGTCATCAAAGAAAGGCATTTTCAACAGATATATCCTCAGTTGAGCATCAGCGTCCAGCCCCTGACCATCTCCCATCACAGGCTCATGATTGTCCTTCATCACAGACCCCTGACTGTCTGTCCCCCATCACACACTACTGACTGTCTTGCATCACAAATCCCTGATCATTCCCCATCACAAATCCCTGACAGACCATCCCCCATCGCACTCCTATCACAGACCGCTGACCATTCATCCCACATCACACACCCCTTACTGGCCCCCATCACAGACCCTTGCCCATCTCTCATCACAGACTCCTGACTGTCCTCCATCACTGACCCATGACCATCCCCCATCACAGGCCCCTGACTGTATCCCATCTTGACTGCCACCCATCACAGGTCACTGACCATTCCCCATGACGGTATCTCCATCCTGACGTTCCCTTGTCACAGACCCCTTATCATTCCCCATCACAGACTCTTGATTGTCTCCCACTATAGACTCCTTATCATCCCTCATATCACATACAGGACCCCAACACAGACCCCTGACTATCTCACATCAAAGATGCCTGATCATCCCCTATCACACACCTCTGACTGCCTCCCATCATAGACCTCTGACCATCCTCCATCACATACCCATGACTATTGCACATCACAGACCCCCGGCCATCCCACACCACAGACCCCTAACCATCCTGCATCACAGACCTCTTGCTGTATCTCCATCCTGACTCCCCCTATCACAGACCTCTGATCCTCCTGCATCACAGAACCCTGACCATCCCGCATCACAGACCTCTGGCTGTATCTCCATCTTGACTGTCCCCCATCACAGACCCCTGACCATTCCCCATCACAGAGCTTTGACCATTCCCCATCACAGACCCCTGACTGTATGTCCATCATGGGCCCCGCTCGTCTGTGATGGGCCAGAATCTCACTGGGAAAGTGAAGACAAGCTCAGTGGCTGCTCCACATCAGATCTCCTCTTCAGCGACTCAGGTGGGACATCTCCACTGGGCAGTGCCTGGCTCAGGACCAGCCAGGTGGAAGAAGCAGGCCTGAACGTGTGAGGGTGTGTGTCTGGCCCACTGTCCTGAACAAAGCTCTTGCTGGCCACCTTGTTGGAGATAAGGAGCCTGGCTTTCTCCCCAGACTTTCACCTCTGGTGGACAAGACTCAAGACTTTCATCTGGCAGCTGAGCTCTTCACGGCAGGGAAAAGCCTCACGCACTTGCTAGGGAGGACTGCCAAAAGAGAAGAGTCATTGTGAAATCCTGAAAACCAAGCCCAGGCCCCTAGCTGTACTAACAATAGAGAGGATAAACTAACTAAAGTGTCAGACTGTTCTCACTCTTTCAACTTGAAAACACATGTAAGGGAAAGATGTGGGACACTAAAAAAGTAGAGAACACAAGACCTTCAATTTGCAATGTCACCCAGGTCAGGTCCATTCTCACAGATAACAGGAGACAACTTTAGGCAGAGTCTGTGGAGCCAATGCTGTGGACCTGGAGACGGCAGCGTGCCTGCAGGTCAGTGGCTTGCTCCAGATGGGATTCTCCACCCATCATCCTGGCAACCTCAGATTGGACATAAAGCACCAGCCTTTCAGTTGTCCATGGAACATGTTAACTGTTTTCAGGGAACAGAACACCCAGTCTCCAGAAGTTGGGTGGGCTCTGGGGCCATCAGCACATGGCTGCTCCAGTGACCACAGGCCAGCTCCGGAGTGAGTTGTCCCAGCAGGATCCAGACACACAGGAAGGTGTGGTCCCTGGAAGTACTGAGGCCCGTGCTACCAACATCTCCACAGCTCAGGGGACAGGAACCTCCTAGAGCATCTCTGGACGGAGGTCCACCTTCTGCACTGGTCACTGTCCAGCCCTTTTCAAAACTCGCCCACTGCCATTGATCCAGTTCTGACCCAAGATGCCCCTCAGCTAGGCTTCTGGGGTTTTAAGTCGTCAACGGAGAAGACTGTCCACCTTTGTCTCACAGATCAGCTGAGGAACTGAATCACTGACCTTTGGGCAGTGGGACATGATATGCACCCCACCAGAGCTTTTTCTCACCATTACAATTTGAAAAGAATCAACTTAGAAGTGTGTTGGGGAAGGAAGAGTGGGGACACCCAGGAGAGTCCAGCGGTAGTTAGGCTGAGATAAGGCTTCATGCAGCACTGCGGGTGACGCAGCTTTAGTGGGGAAGGTAGGGAAACTGAGGCACGCAGCATGTGAGACTCTCTTGGGGCATATCTGGTGGGTCACCGGGACCAAGATTTGCAGCAAAGTCATGTTGGTGCCCCCATATGTCGAGGAGCCCCGGGGGAGTGGGGTCGGTGACTTAAGGAACCTCTCACCTGAATCCTGGTTCCTCTAGGCCTGTCACCTCTGTGCAGTAAGTGACCTTTGGGCGACCTGTGACCTCTGGCCACTTGTGACATCTGGGCATCCTGTGACCTCTGGGCAGCCTGTCACCTTTGGGCAGGCTGTGACCTCTGGGCAGCCTGTGTCCTTTGAGCACCCTTTGGTCATTGGGTAGCCTATGGCCAGATGAGCTCCTTTGCTGAGCCCTCCACAGCCTTCTCAGGTGAGCTATGTGCCTGAGGAGGCAGCCACTGGCATCAGGAGACCTTTGGATTAGAAAGGTACAGGCATGGTGGCCACAAATGGCATGTGAAGTCTGCCACCTGTCCCTCATCTTGAGACTCATGGTCTTACCCAGCAAGGTCACATGGTCCTCAAGTCTGGGACAGTCACTTTTGCCTGGCTAGCTCCAGGGTTGATAGCTCCACAGTGCCTCCTGCTCAGAGGTTGAAGAGTGAGTTGTCTTCTCCTAGGACTTGAGACCTAGGCCACCTCCTCATGGCTACAGTCACAATGGCAGCCTCCCTAGTGACCTGATGCTCTGAATCATGTCCAGGACAGCGACTTAGGCTCTGGTCAACTGGCCACCTCACACTTTGCATACAGTGGAGACATACCACATGCCAGGAGGTACACCAAAGTAAAATGGTGACAAGGGTTAGCTGCTGGTTACACATAGAGAGAAGTGCATGAGTCCAGTGTGAACAGCCTGACCCACCAACCCAGCACAGATGGATGAGGACAGAGGTCACCTCCCTGTGAAATGATGTAACAGGTGAGGTGGGTGGGTGAGTGAGGGCAGAGACCACAGACAACACTTGGACTTGTCCGCCCATGGTGTGGTGAGGCCACAGGTCTGACCCTTGGCAGTGGGGAGTCTCCCCTCTTCCCCACAGGCTGAGGTAGGACTGAGAGGAGGGGACCTCAGCCCTGGCCCTGACCACATACCTTGAAGCTGTCCCAGCTGCCAGCCCAGTTGCAGCACTGTCCAGATGAGCGGCCAGGGTGCCCACGGGGCCCGCATGCCCAAGAGGCCCCTCACTGCCTCCGGAGCCACCTTCTCTGGGGCTTTTCTGAGTGTTAGGGGCACCAGGACCTTAATAGCGGAAAGGAAACTGTCCTGGGCTGGGTGTGGGGAGGGAACCTGCCTGTGGCCCGCCTCCTCTTCCTCTGCTTCCACGTGGTAGGGAGCGGATAGAGGTGTGGTAGAGACCAAGAAAGAGCCTGGTGGAGCAGTCATTAAAGCTGCCCAGAGGGAGAGAGATGGGGCTGTGCCCCTAAGAGGAACCAGCACTGGCCCATCCTGCAGGGTCACCCCCCAAATTGGAGCAGGCAGACAGCAGCCGAGTCTTGTATGCAGAGTCTTATATCTCCCCCCATTTCTTTATCATCTCTCTCTGTATTTATATAGATATATCTATATCTCTCTCTCTATGTAATCCATCTATCAATCACATCTCACTCTTGCTCTCTCTTCCTCTCTCTTTCATCTGACTAGAGAGAATCAAGGACAGGGACAGACAGACAAGGAGAGACATACAAGCTGTCTCATCTTCTCTTCCTTCCCCCATTCTCCACCTCAGGGATCAAGCACAGCTTTTGACCATCTATTTGTTGTTACTTCTTCCCATTGTCCACCTAAGCTGTCCCTGATACCTGAGGCTAAGAGGTTGGGGTGCAGGCCAGGACCTCCACCCTCTGCAGCCTGGTGAGGTGGGTTCCCTCTATGGATTTAGGTTCCTAGGAGGCTGCAGTGAGGGGAGATGGAAGGGCACAGGGGTAGAGGGATGGGGCAGAGGCTAGCAGTGGAGTTAGGGCCTGCTGGAGACTCCTCTGGATGACCTTGTGGTCACATGATGTGAACTGGCTGCCCACTCCCTCTAGCCTCTGCTGTGCATAGCTGCATGACACACCTCCTGGCCCCTCCCCCAGAGTCCAGTGGGCAGGTGGGGGCACCCGATATGGGTGTGTCTCAGAGGCCAGGCATCTGTGACCCTAAGGTCTGATGCACTTGTACGTGCGAACACACACACACACACACACACACACACACACACACACACTTTGATGGTCTCTCTGCCTTCTTGTCATCTGCAATGGAAAGCAGGTTGCACGAAACCGCTGATATTAGTGAAGCGCGCGTGGGTCTGTAAGCCCCCGCGGATTGCGCAGCTGTGCAGGAAAGCCTGAAGGGGCTCACAAACGGTGGAAAAAGCTCATCAAAGGCGGCAGGCAGGCTCGCAGGAGGAAGTGGGGATCGTTAATTTATGAACAAAGGGCCCATGTGGAGGCGTGTGGGCTTTGAGAAGGGGGAGCCCCGTGGGGGGCTCGGTGGACGAGGGCATGTTGAGGCCCCTCAGGGCTGGCAGGGGTCAGGAGGGCAGGGCTGGTGTACAAGAGTGAGGCCACGCTGACCTGCATGCTGACCCCCTGAGAACACGCGTCCTCTCCTCCCACAGGGCCAGCTCTGAGGCAGGCAAGGCAAGGGCCCTGGTGGGCGTGTGAGTCACAGCCGGCCAGGAAAGGGGTTCAGTCCACTCCAGTGGTCTAACCTGTGTTGGTCAGACTGGATCTGGGCATGGACAGGACCTGCCTCCCCTTCCCTTGCAGCACTTAAGAGCTGATTTCCACCATCTGTACTATTATCTGTGCTGTCCTCTCCCCAAGGGCCAGAGCCAGGGTGCACTGTCCTCAGGAGCTGGCTGTGGGCTAGAGGACTGCAGCCACAGGGAGTGGCTCTGCTCCGCCTTGACTCTCCTTTCTTTGTTGGCCCTCCCTGTTTCCCTCCTGCTCTCTCTGTCTCCCCCTCCCTCCAGAGCCTGGGAGAGAGGAGAGTGAGAAGCTGGGGAACAAGGACACCCTCTCACAGAAGTTGGGGGTGGACACTGCACCAGTTCTAGCTCCTACTGCCAGCTAGATAAAGGATATCCCTCGTTCCACAGCCTCTTCTGAAAGTAGCTTGAGTTTCTGGCAATTCCATGTTTAAGTACTGTTCTAGTAATTGTTAAATAATTGTCAACAAGATTTTACTTGCGGATGATATTGATAATATCGTTTGATAATCTCTGCGTTCTGTTGGATCACCTTTTTTAAAAGTGGGAACAATATGGATCTCTTTTACTCAGTTGGTCGTGGGGAAGGGGGGGTCCTTCCATATTGTTGGCAGAGACTGCTGAGCATATCCAGAGTGCGTCTGTCTCTTGAAACACTTCAGTTAGTAATCCATCAATTTCTGGGCCTTACCTTTTGCCAATACCTTCAGTGCAGCTTGAACTTCTTCCTTCAGTACACTTGGTCTTTGATGATATACTTCTTCCTGAAATGGTTGTGTCAACCAAGTCTTTTGGGTGCAGTTACTCCATTCTCTTTCCATCTTCTTTCGATACTTCTGCATCATTCAGTAGTCTGCCCCTAGAATCCTTCAATATTGTGACATGAGGCGTGAATTTATTCTTCAGTTCTCTCAGCTTGAGGAATACTAGGAGTGTTCTTTTGATTTTCTAATTCCAAGTCTTGGCATATTTTGTTAACAATACTTTGCTTTGTCTTCTGGAGCTGCTCTGTAAAATCTTCTGTTCATCTCTCTTATGTCAGCATTTCTGAACTCTGATGCCCTTTTCTAATCAAGCTCAGCTCCCTCCAGCACGCACCCATCCCCTGATATGAAGAATGTGACTAATTTCTAAATCATGTCATTTCAGGGATTCTGTGTGAGTGAAACGAGGCACTGTGGCCTTTAGAGACTGGCTTTTCTTGCAGTACAGATCCTGAAGGGCCATTTTCTTCCTGTGTCCTTTATTGTAGTCTAGTTGCCCTGAAGGACATGGGGCTGGCTCGTGTTTCTGGCAATTTGAATCAGTTGCTGTGATCTTGTGTGCAGGATTTGGTGTGGACTCTAGTTCTCTGTCTCTGAAATGAGTGTGTGACTGGGGCGTTTCTGGGGCTATGTCTGTTGGCACTTTCTACACTTTATTTGCTCAGTCAACATGCACACTAAGTGGCCATCTGCTTCCTGTGGGGCAGCATCTGCTAGGCAAGGGGCAGGCGTGCCCAGAAGGTTCTTTTTAGGGCAAGCACTCCAAGAGCAGTCAGGTCAGGGGTTGGGCATCTTGAACAGGTCCTGGAGGAGTCTTCCCCTCGCTGTGTTCACATCCTTTGCTCCCAGCACCCAGTGGAGTGGGGCAGAGTAGAACCGAAACAGGGCAGGGTGCAGGTGGAGAGTTGGGGAGAAGGTGCCCAACCTCGGCCAGTGGGTACTCAGGCAAGGGATGGTCCCCAGCCGAGGCAGGGGGTTTTGTGGACTCACTTCTGAGGACCAGGAGGAGCCAGTAAGTCTGAGCTGTGTGGGCCGCGGACCTTGCTGTAGGGATGGGCAGAGCCAGAGATGAGCCCAGTTCACAGTTATTTCTGAGGTTGGAACAGGAAATGGTTAATAGTGTTTGCAAATAAAAACTTTCTGTTCTATCCTGTCTTTGAAACATTTCCCAGAAGTTAAAAATGACATTCTAAAATGTCTGCTCAAATTAATAAACACGCCTGAAAAAGAGTGAAAAATAACCACAGTGAAGCAACGATGAAGAGAAGTAGGTTTGATGTTTCTTTCTTGAGGTAGTAGTGGCAAGTGGTCTCTGCTTTCCACCTCCATACTTGAACGTTCTTGAAGGTTGTGAGATAGTGTAAATGTGAGTACAGATTTAACACTCAAGGATGTGTGTGAATGCACATGTGTTTGCAAATGTAACTGTGTACAGGCTTGTATGTGCATGCAACTTGTGTGTATGTCTGCACTCAGGCCAGAAGGACAAACATCTGATTTGGAAGAAGTGTGTCTGGAACGCCCTAGGAGGCAAGGCTGGCCAGACTCCATTACATCTGATCTGCACGTGTTATCAAGGAGGGATCAGTCCCTGGAAACAGACATCACGCTGGATAGGAGGAGGGTGAGGAGAAAAGGAAGATTCTATAGGAGGAAGACTGACACAGAGCCTGCAACAATGGCTGCAGATACCACAGAGACTGGAAGACCAGCGCAGAAAGACTGGATTTGTTTCTGCTGACCACAGGATTGCATGAGACAGAATGAACTCGCTGGCCCTTCACAACCACAATCACAACCAAAACATATAGGTATACACAATTTAGAGTATGCATGTATATAGGTGTACAAAAGACATTCATGTGTGTTGGAGTATGTATACCTGTAAGTTTGTATATTTGATACATTTTGTGTGTGAATATATGTACATGTATGTATAGAATTATGTGTGTGTTCCTGAGGGTCAGTGTGGTATATGTATATATGTGAGAATATTTAGTATATGTTTGTGTGCATATTCACGTGTTCATGAGAAAGTACCAGCTGGGTGGTGTCTGCATGTGTATGGTTTCTATGCGTGTATGTAGCAGGGATGCACACATTTATGAGTGTGCTGACGGTGTGGGGTGTGCTTGGATGAGTATATACTGTGTGTGTACACGTTCATGTCTGTATGAGTGTGCACATGCCCTTGTTTGTACACATGCTCCTCTGTATGAATGTGCTGACAGTGTGGGGCGTGTGTGTGTGTGTGTGTGGATGAGTGTGTCCTGTGGACCCAGGACATTGTCCTTCACAAGCCCCTGGGGATGCAGCTTCAATGCTGGCCACCTCTCTTCTCTGTTCATTATTTCCTGTTGTGCCCTGACCAGCTCCTGCTGTCCCAAACACCTCGCTGAGTCTCTCACACACAAAACCAAAAAAGCTTAGAAGACAATGTGAGAACACCTTCATGTGCATCTCAAACCATCAGGACAAAGCTGGGGAGCTTAGGGGTGCACGGGGAGAAGAAGCGTAGGAAGACAGCTGTGGGGGTGGTGTTCAGGCATGTGCTGGCCTCATGAAGGTTGCATGAATGGGACTTGCACGTTCTAACTCTTTTAGGTGGTGCTTGCCTGTTGTTAGATGCAGTCAGGTCACAGCGACCCCACGCACAACAGATGGACACATGCTTGGTCCAGTGCCATCCTCACAGCTGCTATTGTAGCAGAGCCTGTGTCAGCCCATCCTAAGGGGTTTCCTTATTCTGACCCTCTACTTTTCCCGGCATGATGGCCTTCTGCTGGGACTGCCCCTTCAGATAATGCCTAAAAGTATGTGAAATGAAGTCTCACCATTCTTGCCTCTGAGGGGCACTTGGTTGCACTTTCTCCAAGACAGATTTATTTGTTCTCCTGGCAGTCCATGGGATAGTCAATGTTGTTAGGCAGCACTGTAACTCAAAGGCAGCTCTCTCTCTTCAACCTTCCTTATTCATCGGCCAATTTTCACATGCACAGGGAGTGATTGAAAAGACTATGACTTGGGGCACATTACCTTAGTCCTTGAAGTGACACCCTTCGCTTTTTCACTTTAAAGAGGTCCTTGGCACAAGTCTTACTCATTGAAATATGTTGTTTGATTTTTCTGACTTGGCAACCAGATGGCTGCCTGGTACTTTGTAATCCTTTGTTAAGCTACATATTTGTGATCTAGACAGTCACATGTAAACAGCTTATATTTCTCACCAGCAAAAAATATAGAAAAGATGGAAAACCATGGGATGTTTTCAATGATGCACGTTCAGGAAAGTTCTGTGTGACTTTGTTTTGAAATGATGGACAATCAGCACCTTGCTGTTGAGCAATAAAGAAATCCTTTGTGATCAACTCTCCTCTGCCCAGGGAGACCCTCCTGGTATAAGACAGAACCATTCCATCAGGTCTTCTGGGCTATTTTTTTTTGCTCATGGCATGCTGGGTGGATTAGAAGTACCAACCTTTAGATAAGCAGTAGACTCACAGCATTTGTGTGGCTCCGGGATCCTACAAGCACTGGAGGCAAAGAGGTCACTCAGTTGTCAAGTTGCTAACTGGGTAGCTCACGTCACATTGGCCATTCCTGCCATTGATATATCCAGTCTCCAAAGAGTTACCACAGGGGAGACACTTCAGCAGAACTTCCCCGTAAGACAGACAAGGAAAAAAGGTCTTTCAGTCTGCTTCCGTACACTATCCAGTGTTGACTCTATGGATCACAGTACAATGCTGTCGACGTGGTGCTGGAGGATGAGCCCTGGACGGGATGGATGCTGGCCATCGGACTGGGCAAGGCCTCTCGCTCCATTGCATGTGGTGTTTTCAAGCAAGATTTTACTGAAGATTATCCAAAAACGACTGGAACAGCACATCAACAGAGAACTATCAGAAGTCCAGGCTGGGTTTAGAAGGGGTCGTGGTACTAGAGATATTGTAGCTGATGTTAGATGGATCTTGGCTGAA
>NW_006400222.1:95931-100538 GCF_000299155.1 Elephantulus edwardii | reverse complement strand
CAGTGCGATTGGCACAGGACAGAGCGGAGTTTAGGGCTGTTGTACATAGGGTCGCTATGAGTCGCAAGCGACTCAACGGCACATAACAACAACAACAACAAGAGCTGATTTGATGGTTTTAGGCAACAACCACCGCTAAGAAATAGGATACCTGTAAATGGTAAAATAGTGGACATTAAAGCAGTGAATCCTTTCCATGACAAGCTGGTGGAGAAGATGAGGTTACTGGGTAATGCCTTTATATGAATATGTATGTGCATAATCTGTGGGAAAGTCTGTGCAAAGTTTACCCGTGACAGTGTCCTGATGGGCCAGATCTCTCGGTGGGTGGGAGGAACAATTTCATCCTAATTCTTTTAAATTTTTTTTTATCTGTTTGTTTCTGGTATTTCAAACAGGAAAATGCACTGTATACATCATTGGAAATGTGGAATTATAAGGAGAAAAGCCCTGTGCTTTGTTTCCTGGAGACAAACCTGGTTGCCATGGAGATGCCTCTGTAGTCCCTGCAGCCTCTTGGCTGGTTCCGTGATATTTGTGATTTTAGAAGTGTCTTGTAGCCTCCAGACCAGCGGCCATCAGACTGTCCTGCAGAGTCCAGCCAATATGGGGTTACCAGACACCGATATGTGGGCCATCACTTTCCACTAGCTGTTGGCTGAGATGAAGCCCCAGGACACCTGGGTGCTGGTCTCTGAGGAGAGCCAGGTGGCTGCCCACCTGGACCAGGGCTGCTCCCAGTACAAGCTGAAGGTCTGGTGAGGTGAGCTGTGGGGGAGGCCCCTGGGAATGGGAGGGGCCCATTAGTGTTCAGTCTTACCATTGCCCTGAGCCAAAGTGTCCAAGGAGTGGGGGCAGGGGGGTGGTCTGGACAAGTGGATGTGACCAACTACTCTAGCTCTGGATTTCTGGAGAGATGGTCCCCAGACGACCGACCTCCGTAACAGGGTTTTGGGGACCAGTGTCCTCTGGGAGTCCTGTCTTGGACACTTACAGCCATGCCCAGTGAGATCTGGTGGGGGTTTGATACCCCAAATGTCACCCCGAATGAACACTATGAGGGCTCAGTTTGGCTTCACTCTGACCAGCCGGGCCCTTGCCCCCACAGGCTCTGGTCCTAATGGTGTCACCATGGTGTTCTTCTTAGCAGCTCTTGGTGGGTGAGTGTCCTTGAAAGGAGAGACTTTGTCCACAGGCTGTGCTGCTGAGGTCAATGAGACATCCTTCTTGGTCATCTCCATGGCTACACTGAAGCCAGGGGTCTGTCAGGTTTAGCGAGGATCCTCTGAGTTGACTCTGCCCAGAGCTGGAGGATGGGCCATTGGAGACCTCACTTAGAATGGCAGTTCACATGGTCAAGAGAAAGCATCCACAGATAGCGCCCCCAGTTCACCTCCCCCCACCCCATCCCTGGGGCAGGTATGGTGCAGTGGAGGACTCAGACCCGGAAGGTGGAGGACTCATGAGTCTGAGGTGCCTGGGATGCACAAACGTTCAGGGTCAGACCCCAGAGCTAATGAGCTGGTCAGTAGGGATTCCTGGCAGTGCTTGTAGAGCACCTTTTTCATTCACTCATGGGAGTCAGAGACTTGGCCACAGGAGGCTACTCAATTGTAAACTTGTCACACTTGAGTAAAATGAGTTCGGTCCCCAGTCTTGAGTTGTCTCCTGTGCTCCGTGGTCATGTAGGCTGCTGACTTGCCTAGTGGAACCCTGTTTGTTCCTGTTCCAGCAGCACTAGTTCTGGGGTGCCTCTACATTAAATCTGGAAACCCCAACACCACCTACACTAGTTCTGAGGATCCCCACTAAATCTACACCAGCTCTAGTGAGCCCATCCTCTCTATCCCAACTCTGTTGACCCCTACCCTGTCTACAAGAGCTCTGGGGACCCCCATTCCACCTACACCAGTTCTAGAACTCCCATCCCACTTATACCAGATCTGGGGACCCCATTCCACCTGAACTAGCTCTGGAGATCTCTACCGCATCTACATCAGTACTGGGGACCCTCATCCCATCTACAAGAGCTCTGGGGAACACTACCTCATCTACACTAGCTCTGAGGACCCCATGCCAGGTCTAGAGGATGCTCCTACTACATGTCCACCAGCTCTGGGGACCCCAACAACACTTACATTAGCTCTGGGGACCCACACCCCACTATACAAGTTCTGGGGCCCTCCACCACATTTAAACCAACTCCAGGGCCCCCAACTTCACTTACACTAACTCTGGGTATCCTCACCCCATCTATGTCAGCTGTGGTCCCCCCACCCCATCTACAAGGGCTCTAGGGAATCTCACTCCAAGTGTACTAGCTGTAGGGACTCTGTACCCTCTACATCAGCTCTGGGGACCCCCCACCCCATATATACCAGCTTTGGGGATCAACAGTTCATCAACACTAGCTCTGGGGACCCTACACATTTCCATCAGCTCTAGAGGATCCTACACCACATTTATAACAACTCTGGAGATCTCAAGCACATCTACACCAGTTCTGAGTATGCCACTTGCTCTGGGAGCCCATCTACCTCATGTAACCTGCTCTGGGGACTCCTTATTTGCATCAACCCCATCATCCCTCCTTCACTGCACCTGGCCTCTCATCAACCCTTCAGAAGGAACTCCTGGAAGAAACTCAGAAAAAAACCAATAAAATCTGGCATGTGCACTTGTCTACCTCCCTGAGGGTCAAAGAGCACAGTCCACTTGTGTGGCCTTCATTTATCACTGTCAGGGTGGGCATGAGTGGACTGAGGATGAACGCCTAAAGGGCTGGCTTCTGAAGGCTCCTGTGCTTGGTGCTTCAGTGATCTCTCTCTGGTACACAGACAGCATACCTGACCTTGTGCACAGACAGCACACCTGTCCTCATGCACAGACAGCACACCTTTCCTCATGCACAGACAGAACACCTTTCCTCATGCACAGACAGCACACTCTCCTTGTGCACAGACAACACATCTGACCTTGTGCTCAGACAGCACACCTCTCCTCGTGTACAGACAGCACACTTATCCTTATGCACAGATAGCACACCTTTCCTTATGCACTGACGGCACACTCTCCTTGTGTACAGACAGCACACCTGTCTTAATGCACAGAAAGTACACCTCTCCTTGTGCGCAGACAGCACAACTCCATGCACAGACAGCACATCTGACTTTGTGCATAGACAGCATACCTATCCTTACGCACACAGAACACTTCTCTTCATGCAGCGACAGCACACCTGTCCTTGTCTGCAGAAAGCACACCTCTCCTCGTACACAGACAGTATACCTCTCCTTGTGCACAGAGAGCTCACCTGTGTTTGTGCACAGAATTCAGATCTGTCTTTGTTCACAAATAGCACACTTCTCTTTGTGCACAAACAACACACCTCTACTAGTGCACACAGAACACATCTGTTTGTGCACAGATATCACACCTCTCCTTATGCACAGACAATGGACCTGACCTTGTACATAGACAACACTTCTCTCTTGATGTACAGACAGCACCGCTGTCTAATGTCAGCAGCACCACATACTGCTCATCACCTGGGAATGTCATTATGGTCAAGAGAATCTGATTTGCATCTCTTTAATTCTAGCACATTCCAGCAACTCCCAACACTGTCTAATATCTTTGAATTAATTTATTAATATTCTATGGGAAACATTCCTGGGCCCCATCATTCTCCCCATGAAGATTCTTATTTGCATCAAGTCCAACCAACTAGAGCATCCACTTTGCAGTCAGAATATGTTAGAGCTTCATTTTCTTCATGGATGGGCCATCATCTGTGATGGGCACTTGGGTAGTTGCTACCTTTTGTCTGTGGTTGAGTGAACACTGGTGTGCAAGTCTCAGGTAGAGTTCCTGCTTTGAAGTCCTAAGAGTGAAGCTAATGGATCATGTGATAATCCTGTGTCCTGCTTGAGTTGGTAAGGCTTTAGATTTATAGTTAAATGTCTGACAATGTGGAAGTCTGAATTCATGCTTCTCTTTGTTACCAATCTAGCCTAGGTAAATGCTAAGCTTTCTGCTGACCTAACCATATATGCTAAAGGAAATGGTTGTGTGTGTGATTAAGTTAGAAGGAACATCACAAAATGCTTCCTAGAGTTCGATGCTCACACAGTTATCAAACCCTTTGTGTAAAGTAGCCTCTTGGAACATTTTTACTGAAGGTAGTAGTCCCACTGTACTATACTCTCACTCTTTAATCAAATGTCGATCTTTACATTTCAAAATACTTTAGAGAATTATGCTAAGGGGTTCAGTCTCATAAAGACAAATACTATATAAGACCATTATTGTAGAATGAGTATGAGGATCCAAGGGGGAGGTTTAGTCACAGAGTCGTATAATTTGATGGAGGGAGGGGGTGGTGAGTAAAGGAAAGGGAAAGATTTGGTGTGAAAAACAATGTATATGAACTTGGTAAGTAAACCAGTATACTAAAAAAAATTTCCATTTGCAACTGATGTACCCTGCCACTACTAATGGTCCTGCTAGCACACTCTGATGTTGTGCCCTGTGTCCAATCCTCTTTGCCCATCTATGAAGTCTAAATTTATAATATGAGATCTACCATCAAAAGCCAGAAGAAGGAA
>NW_006400222.1:75605-95081 GCF_000299155.1 Elephantulus edwardii | reverse complement strand
TAGAAGATACAAATTTAACTAACAAGTTAAGTGCATGAGTCAAAAATTGAAAAGCAATAATATTCTGAGTAGAGGTTCTAATAGTGGCACAAATCAAGTTGCAGAGGTAAGGTGGTTCCATTGCCATCCTTACTCTAACTTAATTCTTTTTTTTAATTTAAATTTGTTATTAAATTCAGTGAAAATTTTCAGAGGCTTTGGATTTCCATTCATTCATTGTTGTATTGTTAGTTTTCAAAACATTTTATTTGTGATTGGAGTGGAAGTTTGCAGGGTACGTTGGTATTCCATTCAGCCATTCATGCATAGGGTTTTTCCCATTCATTAATTAGAATCCCTAACAAATAACACTATGCCATCACTCTTTCTGCTCTGCAATTCTTTGATTTAAATTTTTTCTTTGCCAATTATATTTTTTTAATCTATCTGTGATTCTTGCTTCCATTCATCCCTCCATCCTCTCCCTTCTACATTCTGAGCTTTGTCCTTGGCCAAATGCTGCCCTTGTTATACTGTGTGCTGAGTATTCTTCCGGGTGTTACAGTTCCTCTTATAAATATGTATAATCTTTTACTATACTCATGGCTTGGGAGTGCATTTAGGTCTAGGCTCAAAGAGTGGATACATCCGTCTTGAGATTACATCTGTCTCTGTCAGAGTAGTAAGCTCAGCCATTACTGTGATTGTGCATTTTGTTCTACTTTTATCTCCCAAGATAGATGCAGAACTGGATGTGCTCACGAGTCTGTGCCAGAAAATTTGGAAGACAGCTATCTTGCCGTCTGACTTGAAGAGATCTATATTTGTTCTCATTCCCAAGAGAGATGATGAATGTGGAAATTATGGAACAACATCATTAATATATGCAAACAAAATATTGCTGAAGATCATAGAACAGTACATTGACTGGGAACTGTCAGAAGTTCAAGTTGGATTTAGAAGACTTTGTGGCACCAGGAATATCATTGCTGATGTCAGAACCCTGTTCTATCCTGTGCCATCCTCACACTTCCTGACACACAGAGCCCGTTGTTGTAGTCACTGTGTCAATCCACCTGGTTGAGGGTCTTTCAGTCCTTCAGCAACCTTTCTACCTTTTCCCAGCATCATGTCCTCATTTCAATTGACTTCCAATCCGGACTCTACCACTATGCTATTATAATTATCCTCATTTCTTTAGTGTTTCCAAAGGCCTGTTATTTCAGTAGATGGCCCATTCTGCTCCCAAGTCTGTCTTAATCAGGGAGCTCCGCCAAAACCTGTCTACCATGGGTTAACCCTTATGGCATTTGACACACCAGTGGCACAGCTTTCAGTATCACAGCAAACCCAAGATATCTCAGGTATAGACAAGTGCTGTACCACTTAGAACAATATTCTCCTCAAATGCAATTAACACCAGGCCCGAGGGCCTGTGGGCCTTGGTTCCAACTGACTTTTAAATGGAACACTGTTGTTGTTATGTGCTGTCGAGTTGTTTGTGACTCATAGCGACCCTATTACAATAGCTCTGAAGCCTCTACCCTTTGCCAGCTCAATTCTTTGCCAACTTTATTGTCTCTGACACACCTATCCTCATTATCCCAGTCATTGAATCAATCCATCTTGTTGAGGTTCTTCCTCTTTTATGCTGTCCCTCCAACCTCCCAAGCATAATGTCCCTCTCCAAAGACTGGTCCCATGCCTAAAGTATGTCAGATGAAGCTTCAGAATTCTTGAGCAACCTGGCTTCACCCTCTCTAGGGTGAACCTATTTGTTTTCCAAGCAGTTCATGGTATATTCAATATTTTTCTCCAGCACCACAACTCAAAGGCATCAATACTCCTTTTATCTTCCCTAGTTATTGTCTCTGTGATACTAATGTGTGTGAAATTCGTTAATGGCTGGTTACCCAATGTGGACAGAGAGTGTGGTGGAGCTCCCTGATTAAAACAAGCTTGGGATAGGGTATTATGGTTATCACAAGAGTCCACAATTAAGGTTGCATAATGGAATGTACTTGGGGCGGTGGGAGGGGTGCGGGGGGATTGTGTACCATGGAGGGAGTCTTTCTTTTACTTTTGAAAGAGAGGAGTGAACTGGGGGGCGGGGGGAGAGGGCTGGGCGGGTAGAGAAGTGCAGCAATGAATGAATGGAAATCCAAATTCTCTGTAAATGTTCATTAAAATTAATTAAAAATTTTTTTTAAAAACCCCCAAGCTTGGAAGGAGGAGTGGCATCCAATTCCATAATAGCTTGCTTCCAGAAACCCCATGAACCTGGAAAGAGGATGAGAGACACCCAAGCATTGAGGACTCTCCTTCACAGGGTCGCTATAAGTGGCCTGCGACTCCACGGCACTTAACAACAACAACAACAACAGTTGTCCAGCTGTGTGATGCATAGCAAGCCATTGCTAAGACTATAGCCTGAATCAGGTGCAGCTTAGTCTCCAGACTGGCATTGATCTTCAGTACTCTGGAGAAGTCCCTAGTAGCAGACTTTCCTGATGCCATTCATCTTTTGATTTCCTGGTTGCTGATACCAGTAGTGTTGATTTTGGAACCAAGCAAACTAAAGCTGTTAACAATCTCAATCTCTTCATCATCTATCATGATGTTGCCAAGTGGCCCAGTGGTGAGAATCTTTGTTTTTTTTATGTTGAGCTTCAGTCTACATTTCGAGCTGCAGTCCTCAACCTTCTGCAGGAAGCACTTCAGGTCCTCCTCAGTTTCAGCAAGCAAGGTTTTGTTATCTGCATAACAAAAGTTGTTGATAAATCTTCCTCCAATCCTGATGTCATATTCCTCCTCATAGAGCCCAGCCTCCCAGGTGATCTGTTCTGCATATAAATGGAGAAAAGACACATCCATAGTGTACACCCTTCCTGATTTTGAACCATGTAGTGTTTCCTTGCTCGACGGCTGCCTCCTTGTCCAAGTATAGTTTTTGCATAAGCACAATCAAGTGTTCTGGGATTCCCATTCTCCTTAAGGTTAGCCACAGTTTATCTTGATGCACACAGTCAAATGCATTTGCATAGTCAATGAAACACAGGTAGATTCTTCCGGTACTCTCTGCTTCTTGCCAAGATCCATCTGCCATTGGTGATAATGTCTCTAGTGCCATGCTCTCTTGCAAACCTAGCTTGTATTTCTGGCATGTTGTTAGGTGGGACGATTCCTTGGGAAAAGACATCATGCTTGGAAAGTTGGAGGTTTAATGAAAGAGAGAAAGACCCTCAGTTAGGTGGTTCGACACAGTGACTGCAGCAATTGGCTCGAGTAGTTCAGAAGTGAATGAGGATGGTGTAGGTTGGGTAGGGTTCACATCTGTTGTTCATATTATGAGCCATTTTTTACTCAGCGGCATCTACTAACAATAGCTCTCTAGGAGCTCTCTAGAGCTAGGACCTCTAGTGCGGTCCCTTTCGGAGTGGTCAGCAATGGTAGCTGGGAGCATGGAGTTTCTTCTGGTCCAGGGTTAGGAGGTTGAGGTTCATGAAGTCTGTTTGTGCTGTGTGCACTAGTTGTTCCCATGAGTTTTGACATTCTCAACTCTTCTCTGCTCTAGCCATAGAGAAACCACGGGTGGCACCTACATGGCTGCTTAGAAGCTTCTCAGCCCCCAGTTGTTCCTTATCAGTGTGAGGTGCAGAATGCTGTCCTGTTCACTATGCTATGCTGAACAACCTGAGTGTCCCTCAGGACTGCAATCCTGCAGTGCCATGACTAATGGGGCCATTTCTTGATCATACACTACTTCCCAAGATGGTTCTGTGTGGGCCAGTTCTCTTTGGTACAGTGACCCTGTGCATTCCTTCCATCTTCTTCTGATGATGGTTGCATTATTTTGCCCATAGCATCCTTTAGTATTACTGCTTGAGGCCTGAGTTTGTTCCTCAGCTTTCTCAGCTTGAGAAAAGCTCAGCATATCCTTTCCTTGTGATTTTCTGGCTCCATATTTTGTTTTACTACTTTGCTTGGTCTTTTCAAGCTGCAATTTTAAATCTTCTCTTCATCTCTTTTTCTTCTCCTTTTGGCTTCTCTGCATTGAAAAGCACGTGTTCAGAGTCTCTTTTCTTTTTTACTGACCATTTGTTATCTTCATGACTCATATCCTTGATATAATTTCACAACTTACCCTTAGTCATTAGTGTTCAATGAGTACAATCTACTCTTGAGACAGTTTTTAAATTCCATGCAATAAACTCAAAGTCCTATTTTGACTTTCATGTGCTTTATTATGTTCAGCTTCAATTTGAACTTGCATATGGGTAATTTATGGTTCCAAAGTCAGCTCTGGCCTTGTTTTGACTGCTCATATTTATTGAGCTCCGTCACCATCTCTTTGCACAGATGTACTACATTTTATTCCTATATATTCCATCATATTATATAAAGGTAGTTGACTGTGTGTGGACGCTAATAAACTACGGATAAAATTGAAAAGAATAGGAATTCCAGAACACTTAATTGTGCTCATGTGGAACCTGTATATAGACTAAGTAGCAGTAATTAAAACAGAACAAGAGAACACTGCATGGTTTAAAATCAGAAAAGATGCGCATAAGGATTGTATTGTTCTCCAATCTGTACGCTGAACAAATAATTTGAGAAATTGAACTCTGTGAAGATGAATGTGCCATCAGGATCAGAGGAAGATTCATCAACAACCTGTTTTATGCAGATGACACAATCTTGCTTTTAGAAAGTTATGAAGACTTGAAGCACTTTTTGGAGAAGATACAAGACTACAGTCTTCAATATAAGCTACATCTGATCATTAAGAAAACAAAAATTCTCACAACTGAACCAATAGGAACATCGGAACAGATGGAGAAAAGACTGACATTTTCAACAATTTCATTTTACTTGGATCCACAGTCAATACTCATAGTAACAGCATGAGACAATCACTCAAAAGATTTGTTGTGTTAGGAAAATCTGCTATGAAGGGCCTCTTCAAAGTGTAAAGGAGTAAAGATGTCACTTTAAAGACTAAAGTGAACCTGATCCACGCATGATATTTTCCCATTGTTTTCTGTTGTTAGGTGTTGTCAAGTACTACTCCAAGTGACCTTATGAACAACATATCTGAACATTGTTCTCACAGTCTCTGTCACACTTGAGCCTATTGCGGCAGTCACTGTGTCAACCTGGTTGAGGGTCTTCCTCTCCTTCGCTGTCCCTCTGCCTTTCTAAGTATGGTCTGCTTCTCCAAGGAGTAGCCTCTCCTAGCAGCATGCACAAAGTATGAGAGATGAAGCTTTATCATCTTTGCCTCCAAGGAGCACTCTGGCTGTACCTTCTCCAAGACATATCTGTGGGTTATTTTGGCAGTCCTTGGAAAATTCAGTGCTCTTCTCCAACATCACAGTTCAAAGGTAACAATTCTTCCGTCATCCTTAGTCATTGTTTAGCTCTTAGACGCATGGCTGAATAGACTATGGCCTGAATCAGGCACACTTTAGTCCTCAAACTGACATCAATATTTCAATTATTTGGAGAAGTCCTTGATCATAGACTCTCCTAGTATTATATGTCTCTCAATTTCCTGACAGCTGGTTACAAGTGTTGATCCAAGTAAGATGAAGTTATTGACAGTTTCAATCTTTTTTTAAAAAAATTTTGTGTGAGTGGACAGTTTCAATCTTTTTCCCATCTATCATGATGAAAGATAATGATAGATGGAGATCTGTCTTGATAGTGGTGAGAAGATTTGCTTCCTTGACGTCGAAACACAATCTGTATCGAAGGCTGTAGTGTTTGATCTTCTGCAGCACATGTTTCAAGTCCTCTTCACTTTCAGCAAGCAAGGTTGCCCCTTGGAGACCTGGAACAACCTCTTACACGGTTAATTTGAGTTCAGTCTGGTTTACAGAGTTGAAAAGTGTGAGGGGGAATTCAGGTTCTAAGGGATCCCCCTCCTGCTTACAGAGGCTTGACTCTCCCAGGTTGTGGAGGTCACTGACCACTAGGTGGTGGTGTCCACCCACGCTCTGCAGTTTAACAACCTGAAACCCTTTAGCGTTGGGCTGGGGTACCAGAGACAGGGTACTAAATCTGGATGGGCCCACTCCCATTCTCTTCCCTCACCATGCACACTGAACAGCAATAAAGATTTTATAAAATACTCCTTAACATGGACCCTTCTAGAGGACATTGTTGTCAGGAGACAATCTCTCATAGTGACCTTATGAACAACTGTCTGGAGCCCTTCCCCGTCATAATTCACACAATATGCACTAGACTCAAGTTTGTTTGGACCCTGCGTCAATCCGTCCCCTTGCGGTTCTGCCTCTCTTCCGCTTCACCTCCACCTTCCCCAGCATGGTACCCATTTCCAAAGACTGAACCTGCCTGATAACATGCTCAAAGTATATGAGACAAAGTTCTGTCATCCTTGATTCTAAGAAGCACCCTGGTTGCACTTCCTCCAAGATAGATTTGTTTGTTCATCTATCAGCTCATGGAATATTCAACTCTCTTACCCCAAACCATAATTCCAAGGCATTAATTCTATGATCTTCTTTATTCAATGTCCATCTTTCAGATGCATAAGGAGCAATTGAAAATATTATGGTTTCGAGTCCCGGAGCTGCAGCTGCAGAGTCAGGATTTCACCGCCTCATGCTGCCAAAGCCCGCCCGACGTGCATTCCCGATTCCTTTCTCATCCAAATCTGGTATGACTATTCTCAAGGATCAGTTGATTTAGAATCTTCTTAAGGAAGAACAGACCTTCCAGAATAAGATTACAGTTGTTGGGATTGGTGCTTTTGGCATGGTCTGTGCCATTGGTATTTTAATGAAGGACTTGGCAGATGAACTTGCACTTGTTGAAGTCATGGAAGACAAAGTAAAGGGCGAGATGGTGGATCTCCAACATGGCAGCCTTTTCCTTAGAACAGCAAAAATTGTGTCTGGCAAAGACTACAATGTAACTGCAAATTCCAAGCTGGTTATTATCACAGTGGGAGCACGTCAGCAGGAGGGGGAAAGCCGTCTCAGTTTGGTCCAGCGTAATGTGAACATCTTTAAATTCATCTAAAGTTGTAAAGTACAACCCAAACTGCAAGCTGCTTGTTGTTTCTAATCCAGTGGTTATCCTTACCTATGTGTCTTGGAAGATCAGTGGCTTTCCCAAAAACAGTGTTATTGGCAGTAGATGCAATCTGGATTCAGCGAGGTACCGTTACCTAATGGTGGAGAGGCTGGGAGTTCACGCATTGAGCTGTCATGGCTGGGTCCTTGGAGAGCATGGAGACTCTAGTGTGCCTGTTTGTAGTGGAGTGAATGTGGCTGGTGTCTCTCTGAAAAATCTGCATCCTGAATTAGGTACTGATTCAGATAAGGAACAGTGGACCACAAACAGGTGGCTGACTGCCACACCAACTCCAAGAGAGTCTGCGTGACAAAATCACCCAATTGAGGCGAAAACTTCAAGGAAGTCAGCCTCTCAGAACGTGTGCTTTCTCCATGATTGTTCTTGGCCTTTCTGTAATTTCTCTTCTATTGTCTCTTTGTGTTTTCTATGTGGGACAGCGAAAAAAGGCTGTATTCTTTACACAAAGTGTTCCTACTAAAAGTTCGTTAGATGTTCCCAGAAAGAACTAAATGGAGGTGACAACTTTGATACACAAACATTACCTCCGGTTCTTTCAGCATTACTAAAACTTCTTGAGAACAATATGATTTTAAGGGAATTCATGGATGCATTATAACAAAAAGAATTAATGGTGGAAATCCTAGAGATGACCACTCCAGAGACTCCTAGATTTCTAGGGCTTATAAGAACTCCTTCAAAGGAAAACCCCAAACCCCTGCCCCCCACCATGAGAACACCAGGTGGAATAATTGTTTATCTGTTAGGTAATGGTTGTTTGTGGCAGCCCCCTGTTGGGAGAGGCCCTTACAGAATTCCAGAGCCTACAGATAAACCTCTTCCATATACTGGAAAATATGATGAATTTAAAGCAAAGCACCCTGATGGTTTTTGGGATATGTTTTTCAAAAGGTTTGAAAGTGACCAGAGGGAAGATGTTATGAAAGGTATGAGTGGTAAAACAAATCATGAAACATGAGATTGGAATGATAAATTTAGGCAATATTATGATCCAAAACATCTTTTTTATAAATCAAAACCCCCTTATTGAGATAGTGATCCCCCGTGGAATAATGGAAAGTGTAAAAGTGTTGTCTTTTGAATGGAAATAAATAATATTGTAAATTTAGCTAAAAACGTAAAATGTATCAGCTTAAATTTGAAATGTAACTTTTTTACTTTGTAACTTTGCAACCAAACAGGTTGAAGAACATGCTTAAAAACAGGTTAAAAAAAAAAGTTTAAGCGAAAAGCCATTGTCTACCAAGCTCTCCAATTACCAAAAAACCATGACCATAAAGAATAGCCTTTCATGCTCTCCAAGGAACCATGACTGTAAAAAATAGCTGTGTGCAAGAAAATAATGTAAACTTTATTCTTACTTTTGTTGTTTTTCTGGCTGTTGACTAAGCCTCTAATTGTAAAAATGGAATATAAATGTATCATGTTAAATGCAATAAGCAAGGGAAGAAAGAAGAAGGGGAATTAGAATGACTCAGAATTAAAATCATCACGATCACTTGATTGTTTGTCTTGTGTTCTTTCATCGTCCCTTCGCCGAACTTCTACCCACCTTCGTGTTCCCTCTTCGAGACCCTAGACCTCAGGCTTATCAGCCCCTCCTGACTGGAGCAGCCCGCGGCAGCTGACAGTGCTTATGAGGTGATCAAACTGAAAGGCTCTACCTCCTGGGCCATTGGACTGTCTGTGGCAGATCTGGCAGAAAGTATAATGAAGAATCTTAGGTGGGTACGTCCAATTTCCACCATGATGAAGGGTCCTTATGGAATTAAAGATGATGTCTTCCTTAGTGTTCCTTGCATCTTGGGGCAGAATGGAACCTCAGATGTTGTAAAGGTGACACTGACACCTGAGGAAGAGGCCCGTTTGAAGAAGAGTGCAAATATGCTTTGGGGAAGCCAAAAAGAGCTGTAGTTTTAAAGTCTTCTGTTGTACCAGTTCACTCTCTAGGCTACAAAAGGATTTTAGTTGGAGGTTGTGCACCTTGTCCTTTTTATCCAGCCTGTGATTAAAGCAGTAAAATACAATGTAGGGAAAACATCTGTTTCCTAAAGGTAGACAAAGGAATGGTCCATAAAACCCTACAGCTGTGTCCTGATGTACTTACCTCGTGTGGTTCTAAACTGGTTAGTATAAAAGAATTCCACCCTGTCTCAGACACCACTAGAATGTTTACTCTGTGTTAAATAACTTTGGCCTAGTACAAGTTCTTTTTTTTAGTTACATTCTGTGCTCTAGTGTACAAATCCAATATTGCATGTCTTGGACATTATTGTGCTAAAGGATCTTATTTTGTGTGCTTTATTTATCAGAATAATCAATCTATAATGCAACTCTGATAATGGGATGTAAAATGTAAAGATATACATATAAGCATTGCAACAGTATCATACCAACTAAAACACCAAGTAAGCCATGAGCAGTGAAAAAAAAGAAAATATTATTGCTTAAATCAAGCATGCTTTAGTCATTAAACTGACATCTTCACTCTTTAGTCCTTTGAAGAGGTCCTTCGTAGAAGAGTTCACCAGTTCAATGCGTGTTTTGATTTCCCGGGGTTACTGGTGTTGATTGTGGGTCAAGTACAATTGTTGATGACTTAAATCTTTTCTCCAGCTATTGTGATGGTGGTTTATTGATTTAGTTTTAAGAATTTTTATTTTCTTGATGTTGAGATGCAATCCACATGGAAGGCTGTAGTCTTCTTTGATCTTCATCAGTATGGGAGTTTTCACATACTGAACTCTATGAACTTTGATAAATGTTGATAGTTGTAAAGTGGCTTCAGGTCTTTTGTTCATAGGGTCGCTATGAGTCATGCTCAACTTGAAGGCAATCAACAACAACAGTAACAAACAAGGTTGTGTCATCTGTATAACTCAGGTTGTTGAATATTCCTCCAACCCTGCTGCCTCATTCTTCTTTATATTATCCAGCTTCTCAAATTATTTGTTCAGCATAAAGATTGAGTATTGAGGAAGGATACAAATTGGATATATACTTGCCTGGTTTTAGACCAGGCATTTATTGCATCTTTGTCTATGTACAGGTTACATCTGAACATGACTAAGTGTTCTGGAATTCCCATTCTTCTTGATGGAGAAGAATGTACATTGTGCTTTTGTTGGGTCGAGAGATTGATATGTGGTTAATTATACTGGTTAGTACTACAACTTTGCTAAATTTTTTTCTAGTCATTTTGTTCTTCATTGAAAATGGTGTATTACAGTGGAATACTATACTACATTAAAAAACAAGGAACTCATGCAATATTATTCAAAATGGGTGACCCTGGAGGACATCATGCTGAGTGAAGTATCTCAGTTGCAAAAGGACAAGTACTGCATGGTGCCACTGTTGTAAAGCAGGACTGACCTCGGGGTTGAGAGGAGACTGAGAAGGATGGGTTCAGTAATGTATACTGCATTGAAACAGATGAGGGAGAAAACTGTTTAGGGGGAAAATTATTAGGGATTTTTGTCATGACAGGAGTCCAGAGCGAAGGCTGTATAGTGGAGTGGACCTGGGGGGAGGGACTATAAAACAATTAAATACTTTTTCTTTTACTTTTCTAAGAGGGTAGTGTACTAGGGGGGAGGGTTGGGAGAGGAGAAAAGTGCAACAGTGAATGAATGGAATTCCAAAGTCTCTGTAAATTTTCACTGAAATTAATAATAAATTATAAAAAAGAAAGAAATAGTAATAAAAAATCCATCTAAAATAAAAAGAAAATGGTGTATTAAATTATGCTCATAATATTATGGAGTTGTCTATTTTTCTCTTCAAATCTGTCAAAATTTACTTTAGATAACTTGTAGTTCTGTCATTGGATTTGTAGATATTATTGGTAGTTATGTCTTTTTATACAATTGACCCTTAGATCATTATATAAATCTTTCTTATCTCCTACGCTGTCTTTTGTCTTGAAGTTTGTTATTAAAAATTATTGTTGCCAGTTCTGCTCCTTTTTGATTGCCCTTTGTGTGATATATTTTCCATACTGTAATTTTTAATTTTTTTCTTTGTGTCTATGATATGTCTTCTGTAGACAGCATATTGATGAGACATGTTTTCTTATGCATCACACAGCTCTTTTTCTCTTGAATGTTGGATTTAATCCCTCACATTCAGCATAGCTGTTGGTAGGTGTGGTCTCACTGCAACGACTTATTGTGTTTGTTCATGCTAGTAGTTCTGCTCATTTCTTTGTCCCATCTGCTTTTCTATGCAGTTTATATTATTTGTTATTTGTCTTATAATTTCTTTTATTGTTCCTGTTCTGGTGTTTACTAAGCCTTTATGGTTTTCCTCTTGTACATTTTGATGAGGAGGTTTATCAATTTTCTTGGAGTTTATCCTATAAGTTTAGTATTTTATTCCTAAATCTAAAACAGGTCCCTTTATCTTGAAATCTCCTTGAATACCTTTCCATTTAGAAGTTCTATGATCATACTTTTTTTGAAAAAAAAATCAGTCATTATTGCACATTTTTCTTTCTCTCTCTCCCTTTCTACATTTCCTAGTCCTCTTTGCCATATACATAATACTAATCACATATTCATTTTTTTGGCAGATAAATACATTGTCTATGCAAAAGCATTTGATTGTGTTGATCACAATAAACTGTGGCTGACTCTGAGAAGAGTGGGAATCCCAAACCACTTGATTGTGTTTATGCAAAACTTATGCTTCGACCAGGAGGCAATCATCAGAACAGAGTAAGGAAACACTGTATGGTTCAAATTTGGGAAGGGTGTGAGTCAAGGAAGTGCCCTATCTCCATATCTTTTCAATGTATATGCGGAACAGATTATCCGGGAGGCTGGGCTCTATGAGGCGAAGTGTGGCATCAGGATTGGAGGTAGACTCATCAACAATCTGTGTTATGCAGATGACACAACCCTGCTTGCTGAAATTGAGGAGGATGTGACGTGCTTACTATGGAGGGTCAAGGACTGCAGCCTTCAATATAGATTGATGCTTAGCATCAAGAAAACAAAGATTCTCTCCACTGGCCTATTGACAGCGTCATTATGGATGGTGAAGAGATTGAGATTGTCAATACTCTTGATACCAGCAGCCAGGAAATTAAAAGACAAATTGCATTGAGAAAGTCTGCTGCCAGAGACCTCTCCAAGGCACTGAGGAGCAATGATGTCAGTCTGGAGACTAAGGTGCACCTGATACAGGCCATGGTCTTTGCCATTACTTGCTATGCACCAGAGAGCTGGACAATGACTAGGGATGACAGAAGGAGAATGGATGCTTTTGAGCTTTGGTGCTGGAGAAGAGTATTGAATATACCATGGACTGCTAGAAGAATAAACAAGTTCATCCTGGAGAGGGTGAAGCCAGGCTGCTCCTTGGAGGCAAGGATTCTGAAGCTTTGTCTAACCTACTTTGGACATGTTGCAAGGCAGGATCAGTCCTTGGAGAAGGACGTCATGCTTGAGAGGGTGGAGGGACAGCGCAGGAGAGGAAGACCCTTGATGAGATGGATTGATTCTGTCACTGGGGTAATAGGAATAGGCATGCCAGAGATAGTGAGTTCGGCAAGAGATAGAGCAGAGTTTAGGGCTGTTGAACACAGCATCACTATGAGTTGCAAGTGACGGCACATACAACAACAACAAATACATTTTAATCAGTTATGCTTTTCCTCTTGATTCCATCTCATCCATATAAGCAGAAATTTCTCTACAAAAAAAATTTGCAAACTTTTGCAAATAATTCAGGGCTCACAAATGCTTTTCACATTTTTGCTCCCTTCCCAAAACTTATTATGGGATCTTAATAGTTACTTGGTAAGTAATTATTGATTTACTGACGGTGTGATTTAATTTGGTAGGAGAAAATTTAGTTCATCTAAAAAGTCTCTGAGACATTAGTGTATTATATGGGCTACTAGGTACCCTAAATATTTTTGTTCTTGTTCATACAGCGTTCCTAGAGGTACTGCAAAGTAGTGCACATGATGTGGAGAGTGGACAGAGGAAGCTCCTCTTCCATCTCCTAATCCCAAAAATCCATTTAATACTGTCCTCTAATAAAGGGTGTATCAGATGCTAAACTGAGAAGAACAGATACTTCAGTTCATCTCAGCCAAAAGGCCAAGAAACGATTGTGTTTTCGATGTATACATTTGATCAAGAGGGACTAGCAACAAACTTCCAAATTTCTATCCTTAACTCATTGAAAGGAAGGAAATCCAGGCTCTTCAGTTCAGTTTCAGCATTGTCAGTAAAGTCTGTGGAGGCTTTCTGCAGAGGAAGTTGGGGTGGGCCCACTGGAATCCCAGAGAAGAGAGTCATGATGGCTTTGGTCTGTGAGACTCCAAACCCCAATTTGATCACAAAGTTTATAAATATCTGGATGCAAAACTGATAATTCAGAGCAGAAGAATAGTCCTTCTTTTCAAAAGCTTCTAACATCTGGTTTGTCTTCTGCCCCAGATACTACAGGTACTGCCCACTGCTCTAGTTGCTCCCGTCACCAGAGTACTCAGCAGTTGCTCACGTATTCCAAAAAGGAATGCAAACTATGTCTGGCGATTCTGATCAACACACTGTCCAATGTCTCAGAGATCCCTGTCACTGAATTTCAGCCCTTGGAAGGTGGGGATCGTATCTTGAATCCCATCCAACAATTCCTCACACAAGTCTTCACCCCAGTCAAGGCAGGAATGTGGTAGTAATAAAACGGCAATGTCGAGCAGCCATCGCCACCTCCTTTAGGAAACTAATCAGGACCTCTTTGTTCCATGGCTTGAGGAAGAAAGGCACAATGACAGCGATGCCAGCAGCTCCTATGTCTGCTGTGTGTTTGGCCAGTTCATGTGACTCTTTCAATCTCATTGCACCTACATGAATCACTACGTGATCCAACTTGTTCTTCTCTTTTGTCACCCGCTCTTCTGCAATCTGGCAATGCTCTAAGATGCTCAGGGACAGGCTTTCTCTCATTGTGTCCTTCACAAAAAACATTCTTCACTCCTTATTCTTCCACAAGATAGTCCACATATTGACCAATTACTGATAAGTTAATCTCTCCATTTTCCGTTATCGTTGTGATGGTTGCAGACATTAGTCCTTGCCGTTTTTTCTTTATGGTGGCCATTGTGCTGCTGTCATTGTGCCTCAGGCTGTGATCGATGGGCCTAGATCCTGAAAACAAGGAAACAGAGGTAATGTCACATGTTGTTGTGGTTTGTTATGTGCTGCCTGTGTACAACAGCCCTAAACCCTGCTCTATCCCTTGCTAATCTCACTGTCTCTGACACGCCTATCCCTATAACCCCAGTGACGGACTCAATCCATCTCATCAAGGGTCTTCCTCTCCTGCGCTGTCCCTCCACCCTCCGAAGCGTGACATCCCTCTTCAAAGACTGATCCTGCCTTGCAACATGTCCAAAATATGTCAGACAAAGCTTCAGAATCCTTGTCTCCAAGGAGCAGCCTGGCTTCACCCTCTCCAGGATGAACTTGTTTATTCTTCTAGCAGTCCATGGTATATTCAATACTCTTCTCCAGCACCAAAGCTCAAAAGCATCCATTCTCCTTCTGTCATCCCTAGTCATTGTCCAGCTCTCTGGTGCATAGCAAGTAATGGCAAAGACCATGGCCTGTATCAGGTGCACCTTAGTCTCCAGACTGACATCGTTGCTCCTCAGTGCCTTAGAGAGGTCTCTGGCAGCAGAATTTCCCAATGCAATTTGTCTTTTAATTTCCTGGATGCTGGTATCAAGAGTATTGATTGTAGAGCCAAGCAAACTGAAGCTGTCAACAATCTCAATCTCTTCACCATCTATCATGATGCTGCCAATAGGCCCAGTGGTGAGAATCTTTGTTTCCTTGATGTTGAGCTTCAATCCATATTGAAGGCTGCAATCCTTGACCTTCTGCAGCAAGTGCTTCAGGTCCTCCTCAGTTTCAGCAAGCAGGGTTGTGTCATCTGCATATCGCAGATTGTTGATGAGTCTATCTCCAATCCTTGACCCCACATTTCGCCTCATAGAGCCCAGCCTCCCGGATAATCTGTTCCGCATATACATTGAAAAGATGTGGAGATAGGACACATCCCTGGTGTACACTCTTCCCAATTTTGAACCATACAGTATTTCCTTGCTCTGTTCTGATGACTACCTCCTGGTCGAAGTGTAAGTTTCGCATAAGCACAATCAAGTGTTCTGAGATTCCTATTCCTCTCAAAGTCAGCCACAGTTTGTTGTGATCCACACAGTCAAATGCCTTGGCACTGTCAATGAAACACAGATAGACATCCCTCTGGTACTCTCTACTTTCAGTCAAGATCCATCTGACATTAGCTGTAAAACCCTAATGCCACATCCTCTTCTAAATCCAGCCTGCACTTCAGGCCGTTCTCTGTTGATGTGCTGTTCTAGTTGTATTTGGGTGATCTTTAGCAGAATTTTGCTTGCAGTGATATAAATGATATTGTTCAATAATATCTACATTCTGTTGGATCACCTTTCTTTGGAATGGTAACAAATATAGATCTCTTGCAGTCATTTGGTCAGGTGGTTGTCCTCCAGATTTCTTGGCACAACTTGGTGAGGGAGGATATCAAGAATATCATGCAGGAGGAATGCAAAAGGTCGTTACAAAGGCAGAGAAGGAAGAAAAGATCAAGATGGATGCCAGAAGAAACTCTGAATATTGTACTGGAGTACCGAGAAGCCCAAGCAAAGGGAATAAATCAAGATATTAAGGAGTTGAACGGAAGATTTCAGAGGACAGATAGGGAAGACAAAGTATTACAGTGAAATGTGCAAGGAGCTGGAGTCAGAAAATCAGAAGGGCTGAGCTCACTCAGCATTTCTTAAGCTGAAGACACTGAAGAACAAATTCAAACCTCTAATTGCAATACTTAAGGATTCTTTGGGAAGAATATTAAATGTTGCAGGAAGGATTAAAAGAAGATGGAAAGAGTATACAGAGTCATTGTACCAAAAGGAACTAGTGGACACAGATTTTCATGAAACAATGTATTAGCAAGAGCCTGTGGTGATGAAGGAAGAAATTCAAGCTGTTCTGAAAGAATTGGCAAAAACCAAGACCCCAGGAATTGATGGCATACCGATTGACATATTTCAACAAACAGAAGCTTCCCTGCATGTGCTCACCAAGTTGTGCCAAGAGATCTGGAGGACACCCACCTGGCCTACTGACTGGAAGTGTCCCATATATTCCTCTTTCCACCCCCATGCCCGTATATTCCTTTTAAACAGGTCTTTCCCTCGTCTGTTCCAGTGCAGTGTTCATTATCAATCCCCTCTTTGCCTATTCTCCTCCCAACCTCCCATGTCAGTTCTGTTTTATAACAGCAGTATTTGTCCTTTTGTGATTGAGATATTTCACTCAGCATAAAGTCCTCCAGGGTTACCCATGTTGTGTAATGTTTTACAAGTTCATTGTTTTTCAATGTTGTGCAGTATTCCATTATGTACTATGCTTTTCCTATCCATTTGTTGATGGGCACTTGGGTTGCTTCCATCTCTTTGCTATTGTGAATAATACAGCAATGATTATGGGTGTGCATACATCTGTTAGAGTCCTGGCTCTGGTTTCTTTAGGATATATTCACAGTAGTGAAATTGCTGGGTCAAATGGTATTTCTATTTCCAAATATTTGAGAAAGTGCCAGACTGTCTTCCATAGCTGTTGCACCTTTTACACTTCCACCAGAAGTGAATAAGGGTGGGCAGGATCAGTTCTGCAGGCCCACCCAGCTAGCTAGGTGTCTCTCAGAAACACTTCCATCTAGTTTTCTGCACCCCAAGGCCCTTATTACACAGGTGTCCTGCCTGCAGACCAGTGACTGCTGATGGATTTCCCATGTCTATTTCAGCATTTCTCCTCATCACTTCTGAGGTCTCATTGAATGAGTCTGTCTACTGTCCCTTGGGGTTAGCTCCTCCCCATTGTCATGTCTGTGGCCTCAGTGAGCGGATCTGTTTGCTGTCCCCTGGGGTCAGGCTTTGGTGTGGATGGGATAAGAACTGGAGGAGAGGAAAAGAATGATAGGCAGAAGTGGGTGGTAGAGGAAACTGGAAGCTCACATTTCAGGGCAAAGAGGAAAACTGGGCCTGTTTGTAAAGAATAATCCAAGTCTGGTGGTGGTGGCGTGGTGAGGCTGGAGGCTTCCACAGAGTGAGGGTTATGGGGCTCTGTTCCCCATTGTGCACCAGAGAGCAGCTGTTTATGGTGTTTCTGGAACATGCAGTGGACGGAGATCACCTAGGACTCACCTGGACTGGACTCCACACTAAGGATGGTCCACTGTGAGTTATCCTCCTGGTCACTCCCACTGACCATCCAGAAACAGCACTGTGCTCAAACATCAGCCCTGTTGGGTCCCCTGGGCTCTGGGTAGTGTCCACATTGGGCCCCCTGGTTCTGTACTACTGGGATCCTGGGCTCTGGGTGCTGTCCACATGGGGCCTCTGGTTCTGTTCCCATTGATATCCTGGGTTCTGGATACTGTCTACATTGGGCCCCTTGATTCTTTCCACACTAGGATCCTGGGCTTTGGATTCTGTTCACATTGAGCCCCCTGATTCTGTCCACATTGGACCTCTTTGTCCACACTGGGATTACGGCCTCTACGTGCTGCCCACATGGGCCGCCTGGTTCTGTCCACACTGGGCCCCTGAGCTCCGAGTACTGTCCATATTGGGGCTCCTGGTTCTGTTCACACTGGGATCCAGGCCTGTAGGTGCTGTCCACATGGACCACCTGGTTCTGTCCACTGGGCCACTGGGCTCTGGTTGCTGTCCACGCCAGCCCCCTGGCAGGTATATTAACAGTGGAACCTTGCACAGTACAGAGGGCTTCATCACTCTGGTTCAGAGGTACTGGTTCCATGTAGTCACTCAGTGACCCAGAAACTTCTGTCCTGCCAGTCCCATGCCTTCTCCAAAAGTGGTCCAGCTCAGGCCAACGTCATCTCCATATGCCAACTCTAAGTCCGTGGGTTGGCATGGGACATTTTGAACCAGACAATAATACTATCTACTACACAGAGAACTGCCAGATGCGCAGGCTGGATTTAGATTCAGAAAAGGTCATGATACTAGGGATATTATAGCTAATGTTAGATGGATATGGCAGAAAGCAAAGAATACCAGAAGAATGTCTATCTGTGCTTTATTGACTATGAAAAGGCTATTGACTGTGTGGATCACAACAAGCTGTGGCTGACTTTGAGAAGAGTGGGAATCCCAGAACATTTGATTGTGCTAATGCGAAACTTACACTTGGACCAAGAGGCAGTTGTCAGAACAGAGCAAGGAGATACTACATGGTTCAAAATCAAGAAGGGGGTTCATCAGGGATGTATTCTGTCTCCATACCTTTTCAATCTGTATGCAAAACAGATCATCTGAGACGCTGGGCTGTACGAGGAGGAATGTGGCATCAAGATTGGAAGAGTCATCAACAGCGTGCGTTATGTAGATGACACAACCGTGCTTGCTGAAACTGAGGAGGACCTGAAGTGCTTGCTGCAGAAGGTGAAGGACTATAGCCTCCGGTACGGATTAAAGCTCAACATCAAGAAAACAAAGATTCTCACCACTGGGCCAATTGGCAGCATCAGGATGGATGGTCAAGAGATTGAGATAGTTAACAGTTTTAATTTACTTGGCTCCACAGTCAACACTTGGTAACAGCAGCCAGGAAACCAAGAGACAAATTGCACTGGGAAAGTCAGCTGTGAGAGACCTTTCAAGAGTACTGAAGAGCAATGACGTCAGGCCGGAGACTAAGGTGCGCCTGATCCGGGCTATAATCTTTGCAATTACGTGCTATGCATCAGAGACTTGGACAGTGAATACAGATGATAGAAAGATAATTGATGCCTTTGAGCTGTGGTGCTGGAGAAGAGTGTTGAATATACTGTGGACTGCTAGGAGAACAAACAGGTTTGTCCTGGAGAAGGTGAAGCTGAATGATCCTTGGAGTCAAGGATTCCAAAGCTTTGTCTGACATACTTTGGGCATGTTGCAAGGAGGGATTGGTCCTTAGAGAGGGACATCATGTTTGCCAGAGTGCAGGGGTGGCACAAGAGAAGAACACCTTTGATGAGATGGATCGATTCTGTGACTGGAGTGGTGGGAATGAGTGCGTTTGAGATGGCTAGGATGGCACAGAATAGAATGGCTTTTAGAACTCTTGTACGTAGGGTCGCTATGAGTCACAAGCGACTTGATGACACATAAAAACAACAATAACACATTTGAAATGAAAAGATGAGGAAAAGGTCTATTGTTCAGAGTTAAAAAGACCATTTCTAGATCCATCTTGAAATACAAAGTTGTGAGTGACAGAATAATATTTACACACATACAAG
>NW_006400222.1:64208-75432 GCF_000299155.1 Elephantulus edwardii | reverse complement strand
TAATGAAAATTTACAGAGATTTTGGATTTCCATTCATTCATTGTTGCACTTTTCCCCCTGCCCCCCTCCCCTCTAGTTCTTCTCTTTGAAAAGTAAAAGAAAAATCCTTTCATTGTTATACAATCCTTCCCCCCCCCAAGTCCACTCCATTATGCAGCCCTTGTTCTGGACTTATATCATGACAATAATACCTAATCATATATACTTTGATAATAATGGGTGACTGGAATGCAATAGTTGGGAACAGGGAAGAATAATAAGTAGTTGGAAAGCATGGACTTTGTGACAGAAGTGAAGCTGGAGATAGAATGACAGATTCTGTACAATCAATGACCTAGTCATTGCAAATACCATTTATAAGAAATGTAAAGGTGACTGATGAAACACATGGACTTTACCGGAAGGTCTACAAAGGAATCAGAGTTATTACATCTGCGGGGGCCGGGGGGAGTCACTGGAAAAGCTTAAACTAGCTGGGAAAACTAGGCCAGATGCTGATTGTAGAACAACAGACTATCAACTAATCACATGCAAGTTCAAACTGAAGCTAAAAAGAAATAAAATCCAATCGACAAAACCTAAAGTTTGATCTTGAGTCTATCCCATCAAAATTTAAAGCCAATTGCAGGAATTTGAGGCCTTGAACACTAAAGAGCAAAACCCAGATGAAATGTGGGAGGTTATTGAGAATATCATCATGAAGAATGCAAAAAGTCATCAGAAAGACAGAGGAGGCTTTTTCACAACAGGTTTGTTGCCAGAGCAACAATCAGTTGCTTCACACCCAGTGTGTAAGCCAGGAGGGCAGGGTCATGGGTCTGCCCGGTCTTTCAAATTCAGCAACACCAGCAGCAACAATCATGACAGCAGAGTCAGTGTGGGATGTTCCTGTAATCATGTTTTTTATGAAGTCTCTGTGTTCTGGGGCATCAATGATGGTTAGGTGTTGGTGAATACCATCGCAAAACCTAAGCCAAAAAGGGAAAGGAGAAGACCCATGTCAACATCGTCGTCATTGGACACGTTGACTCGGGCAAGTCCACCATGATCTACAAGTGTGTGGGATCAACAAGAGAACCAATCAGAAATTTGAGAAGGAAGCTGTGGAGATGGGAAAGGGCTCCTTCAAATAGGCTTGGGTCCTGGATAAACTGAAAGCTGAACGGGAGTGTGGCATCACCATTGATACCTCCCTTTGGAAATTTGAGACCAGCAAGTACTATATGACCATCATTGATACTCCAGGACACAGAGACTTGATAAAAAGCATGATTACAGGAACATCCCAGATGGACTCTGCTGTTGTGATAGTTGCTGCTGGTGTTGGTTAATTTGAAACAACAGGCAGACCCGTGAGGCTGCCCTCCTGGCTTACACACTGGGTGTGAAGCAACTGATCATTGGTGCTAACAAAATGGATTCCACCTAGCCACCCTACAGCCAGAAGAGATACAAGGAAATCGTTAAGGAATTTAGCACCTACATCAAGAAAATTGGCTACAACCCTGACACAGTAGCCTTTGGTTCAATTTCTGGTTGAAATGGTGACAACTTGCTGGGGCCAAGTGCTAAGATGCCTTGGTTCAAGGGATGGAAAGTCACCTGGAAGGATGGCAGTGCCCGTGAGACTAGACTGCTTGAAGCTTTGGACTGCATCCTGCCACCAACTCGTCCAACTGTTAAGGGCAGAGTGGAGACTGATGTTCTTAAGCCTGGCATGGTCATCACATTTGCCCCAGTCACTGAAGTGAAGTCTGTTGAAATGAACCATGAAGTTTTGGGTGAAGCTCTGCCTGGTGACCGTGTTGGCTTCAACATTAAGAACGTCTCTGTGAAAGATGTTCGACGTGGCTGGTGACAGCAAAAATGACCCACCCATGGAAGCAGCACCCATGGCTTCACTGCTCAGGTGATCATCTTAAACCACCTTGGCCAAATCAGTGCTGGTTATGCACCTGTGCTGGATTGTCACATAGCTCACATTGCTTGCAAGTTTGCTGAGTTCAAAGAGAAGATTAATCACTGTTCTGGTAAGAAGCTGGAAGATGGCCCCAAATCCCAGAAGTCTGGTGATGCTGTCATTGGTGACATGGTTCCTGGCAAGCCCATGTGTGTGGAGAGCTTCTCTGACTACCCTCCTCTGGGTAGTTTTGCTGTCCAAGACATGAGGCAGACTATTGCTGTGGGTGTCATCAAACCATGGACAAGAAGGCTGCTGGAGCTGGCAAGGTCACCAAGTGTGCTCGGAAAGCTCAGAAGGCTAAACTAATATTACCCATAACACCTGCTACTCCAGTCTTAATCAGTGGTGGAAGAATGGTCTCAGAACTGTTTGTCTCAATTGGCCATTTAAGTTTAATAGTAAAAGGCTGGTTAATGGTAACAATGTATCATAAAACCTTCAGTTCCATTCATTCATTGTTGCACTTTTCTCCCTGCTCACCCCTCCTCCCAGTACACTCTTCTGTTTGAAAAAGTAGAAGAAAAGTTCTCTTATTGTTTTACAATCCCTGCCCCCAGGTCCACTCCACTATGCAGCCTTTGTTCTGGACTCCTGCTGTGACAATAATACTTAATCACATATCCCTTTTAAACAATTTTCCCCCCTCATCTGTTTCAATGCAGTATACATTATTTATCCCATCTTTCTCAGTCTCCACCCCAATCCCAATGTCAGTCCCATTTTACAAGAGTGGCACCATGAAGTATTTGTCCTTTTGTGACTGAGATACTTCACTCAGCATAATGTCCTCAATTGTCACCCATTTTGAATAATATTGCACGAGTTCCTTGTTTTTCGATGCCGCATAGTATTCCATTGTGTGAATATACCACAGCTTCTCTATCCATTCATTTGTTGATGGGCACTTGGGTTGTTTCCAACTCCTTGCTATTGTGAACAAAGCCGTGATAAACATGGGTGTGCATATATCTGCTTGGGTGTCAGTTATGGTCTCTTTGGGGTATATTCCCAGTAGTGGAATTGCTGGGTCAAATGGTATCTCTATTTGCAACTTTTTGAGAAAGCGCCCCACAGCCTTCCACAGTGGTTGCATCATTTTACACTTCCACCCCCAGTAAATAAGGGTTCCAGTTTCTCCACAATCTCGCCAGCATTTGTTGCTTGCAAGTTGTTAGTTTTTAAAACCAGTACTTTTTAAATGGAAACAACTTGGCCAAAAATTTATTACATAATTTTGAGACCCATTAAAAACAAATTTATTGGGGGGAAAAAAAGAGGAGGAAGAAACTACCAAGATGGATGTCAAAAGAGACTCTGGATATTGTACTAGAGCACTGAGAAGCCAATGCAAAGGGGGAAAAATCAAGAAGTTCAGAGCTGAACAGAAGATTTCAAAGGGCGTCTCAGGAAGACAAAGCAGAGTATTGTAATGAAATGTTCAAAGAGCTGGAGTTGGAAAATCAAGAGGGATGCACTTGCTCGGCATTTTTTAAACTAAAGGAACTGAAAAATAAGTTGAACTGAAGATTCAAGTTGCAATACTTAAGGATGCTGAAGGTAGAATGTTGAATGACCAGGAAGCATCAAAAGAAGATGGAAGGAGTACACAGAGTCACTGCACCAGAAAGAATTGGCTGACACAGAAGAATTTCATGAAACAACATATGATCAAGAGCCAACGGTGATGAAAGAGGAAGTTCAAGCTGCTCTGAAGGAATTGACAAAAAACAAAGCCCCAGGAAATAATGGAATACCAGTTGACATATTTCAACAAACAGATGCTGCCCTGGACATGCTTTCCAGCTTATGTAAAGAAATCCGGAGGAAAACTACCTGACCAACTGGACAGGAAGAGATCTGTATTTATTTCCATTCCAACAAAAGGTGACCCCACAGAGTGTGGAAATTATCAAAGATCCTGCTGAAGATTATCCAAAAATGGCTGGAACAGTAAGTCAGCAGAGAACTGAGAGATGTGCAGACTGGGTTTAGAAGAGGCTATGGCACTAGGGTTATCATAGCCATGTTAGATGGATCTTCGCTGAAAGTAGAGAGTATCAGATTAATGTCTATTTGTGTTTCATTGACTATGCAAAGCATTTGACTGTGTGGACATAACAACTTGTGACTAACCTTGAGAAGAATGAGAATTCCAGAACACTAAACGTGCTCATGCAAACAGGAACAGAAAGCAGTAGTCAGAACAGAGCAGGGAAACACTGCATGATTCAGGATCAGGAAAGGTGTGTGTCAGGGATGTAACCTATCTCCATACCTTTTCCATCTATATGCATAATAGACCATTCAGGAGGCTGGACTTTATGAGGAGGAATGTGGCATCAGGGTTGGAGGAAGGAAGACTCATCAACAACCTACATTATGCAGATGACAGAACCTTACTTGCTGAAACTGAGAAGGAGATGAGGCATTTGCCACAGACGGTCAAGGACTAATAGTCTTCAATATGGATTCAAGGCCAACATCAAGAAAACAAAGATTCTCAAAGATTCTCACCATTGGGACAATTGGGAGCATCATGATAGAGGGAGAAGAGATTGCTTGGTTGTCTCCACAATCAACATTCTTGGCATCAGCAGTCAGGAAAGCAAAAGACAAATTGCATTGGGGAAGTCTGCTGTCAGAGACCTCTCTAGAATACTGAAGAACAACAATGTCGTTCTGGAGACTAAGGTGCACCTGACAAAGGCCATGGTCTTCACAATTATTTGCTATGCATCAGAGAGCAGAAAAATGACTAAGGATGATAGAAGACAGATTGATGTCTTTAAGTTGTCCTACAGAAGAGTGTTGAATATACTGTGGACTGCCAGGAGAACAAACAGGTCTGTCCTTGAGAGTGTGAAACCAAGTTGCTCCCTGGAGGCAAGGATTTTGAAGCTCTGTCTCAAATACTTTGGGCATGTGGCCAGGAGGGGCCAACCTTTATAGAAGGACACTATGCTCAAAAGGGTGGAGGTGCAGTGCAAGAGAGAAAGACCCAGGATGAGATGTATTGACTCATTGACCGAGTCAATGGGACTGACTATGTGATTAGGTCTGTTGGAGACAGTGAGACTGGCTCCAGATAAGGCAGGGTTCTGAGCTAATGTGCAGAGGGTCACTATGAATCACAGGTGGCTTGATGGCACGTAATAACAACAGCCCTGCCCTCATCCAAAGGTCCAACCCCTCATCCCCAAGCCCTGGCCCTCCTTGGTCTTGTACCCTCCCCCAAGTCCTTGTCCTTTCCCATCTAAGACCCATGAGAACTTGCCCCAGGGCTCTGTCCCCACCAGCACTGCCCCCTGCTAAGTGTGACTGGAAGAGGAACTCCACATTGTAACAAAGCCTGCTGTCCCCCCAGCCAAAGCACAGTCCCCTGTCCCCTGGGGGGGTTATTGCAGTGCTGACAGCTGCTGCATTCCAGGAATACCACCAGATAGAATTTCCTCTCCAATGAGTGGCTTCTATTCACGGATTATTTTTAGGGCTATTAATTGTCACGTCACCTCCTGAGTCACAGCTGTGGCAGACGCCTATGTGGTGACTGATGGACAGCCAACCCTAACCGTGGTTGTGGTCGTGGTCGCTGCTTGCTGTGGGGCACGCTGGCCTTATTCCCCTGATGGTTTTGCAGAAAAAGGCATCTTGGCCTCTCAACCTCTCTCTCTCTTTCTGCACTTGTGTGTGTATACAGAAGGTACCTGCTGGACTGGCCACTGTCCAGTCCTCCCCACTTGGGCTGACCTGTGTGGGTCAGGGGGTGCTGTATGTGGTCCTGGGCTTTACTCTGTATGTGTTTGTGTGTGCATACAGAAGGTGCCAGCTGGACCAGTCACCGCCCAGCCCCTGATTTGGGCTGACTTGTGTGGTTGGTCCCAGGGAGCTGTGCTCCATGCCTCAGTGGCTGGTTGTTCAGAAGCAGTAGCTAGATTTTCCTTCTGAGCTGCTCTCTGGTGGACTGGAGCCTTGGACTTTGGTTGGCAGCTGAGCAGGTGAACAGTGTTACCCACTGGGTACCCAGATCATATGTCCAGATTCTGTAGTTTGGGCACATTGCAGTCAGCTCTGAAAATTCTCTGCTGAGACCCCTGGGTAGACACATGCTGCGTGGGAGTAAGCAGCCCTTAGGAAGGCAATGGGTAATCTCTTTCCGTGGGATTTACAGGCTGGGAAACCCCCTGGTGAGTCAGCTGGGAATTTGTTCCTACTCAATGACAGTGACTTAAAGGTTTTCTGAGCATCTACTTCTGAAAACCAACCTGTAAAATCCTGTTGATTGTAAAAGGACATTGTCTGACACCGCTGTTCTTTTGTGCACAGGTTTCTGTGGGTGGGGTCCACTTGGTGGTCTGTTGCCACCACCCCACCCCTCGTGTGAGGATCAGAAGCAGCACACACATAGTCCTTGGATATACATGAATTTATTGTGCTGTGGGCTGGCAGAGCCCCAGGACATGCACAGGGCAGCATGGTGATTGTGGTGTCCTGGGCCATGGTCTCTGGCTGGCGTCCTGTCTGTGGCGATACTCAACAGTGTATGGAGATGCCATCACAGCCGTGCTCAGGGCTTTGGGGCCTCAGGCGGCCGTCTTGTCCTCTGTATGGAATGGCTCGATGGGGAGCAGAGAACACCCTTTGTCCTCCAGGGTGCACTGCACCAGATTGTTTCTGCCTTCCAGCCGCCGGGCCCACTCACTGCGGAGCCTGTGAGGGTGACAATCCCGACATCGTGCGTCACCTCCTGGACCACACACAGGTTGGTGTTTTGCTCAGCACCCCATGTGTGGTGAGGACAGGTCCTCTCGCTTGCTGACCTCTACAGCTAGCTATCCCTCTCCTCTTGTACCATGATCTCCACAGCTACTACCTCCCTCCCACTGCCTGGCCCCCATGGCCACTTGTGCCCCCTTTTCCTTGCTGACCCTCATTGTGGGCTTCCATCCCCTCACTGACCCCTGTGGCCATCTGTCCCTTCTTCTCCTTACTGATCCCCCTGGCTACCTGCCCTCACTAACCCCCATAGCCACCTGTTGCTCCTCCTCGTCACTGACCCTCAAGGCTGTCTGTCCCTCTACTCCTCACTGACCCCTCTGATTGGTTATTTGTCTTTCTTCTCCTCGCTGACCCCCATGGTTGGCTGTCCTTGTATTCCTCGCTGACTCCTCCCTCCACAGCTGCTGCCACCCACTCCCTATTCTGTGAGAATCAGAGATCTCATGGTCCATGTGCCCACTGATGAGGGAGAACATGGAACCCGTGGTCCATGTCATGCCTGAATACATGCCCATGTCACACATGAACACACATCACCACAGGAACAGAAAGTCTGTGGTCCATACGAACATACATCACAGGGGGAACATGGAGCCTGTGGTCCAGGTGAACACACATGACAGTGGGAACATGGAGTCTGGGGTCCAGGTGAACACACGTGACAGTGAGAACATGAATCCTAGGGCCCATATGAACATACATCACACTGAGAACATGAAGCCTGTGGTCCAGGTGAACACACATGACAGTGGGAACATGGAGTCTCGGGTCCAGGTGAACACATGTGCCAGTGGGAACATGCAGTCTGTGGTCCACATGAACACACTTCATAGCAGGAACTATCCAGGACGCTCCTGTGCAGATGTGTCTCCTGACCTCCCACCATGGTCACTACTTTGGCTATAGTTGTTATGTGCTATCATCAGAACTGCCTTGTAGCTGACCTTCCAGAGGGTTTTCTGAGGCTGTAACTCACACAGGGAAGAGGTTGTCCATCTTTATCCTGCAGCACATCTGGTGGATTTGAAATGGCTGCTTTGAGGCTGACAGTGAAACTCCTTAGCACTAGGTTACCAGAACTCCCTCATCACCTTGGAGGGAGCCATTTTTCCCCAGCTCCACTTCTAGCTAAACAATTATTTGTTGTTAGATATCATCAAGTCAAGACAACTCATAGTGACACAATGAACAGCCTCTGAGCCTTGCCCTTTCCTGTACCACCCTCAGGATCTTGTCATACTTACGCCCATTGTTGCAGTCATGGAGTCATTTGCTTGAGGATCTTCCTTGCTTCATCTGTCTACGCTTACCTTTCCCAGCAGGAAGTCTTGTTCCAAGAACCAGTTGCTCTTGATAACGTGTTACCATCCTTGCCTCTACAGAAGTGGCTCTGGCTGCACTGTCCTCAAGACAGACTTACTTGTGTTTTTGGAGTCCATGATGTATGTAGTACTTGTCATTATCAGAATTCATAGGCATTGATTCTCCTGTGGTCTTCCTTACTCTTTGCCCAACATAGATTAATTTTACTTGGATCCACAATCAATATTTATGGGAGCAGTGATCAAGAAATCAAAAGAAATGTTGCACTGGAAAAATCTACTGTAAAGGACCTCTCCAAAGTACAAAAAGGCAAAGGGCAAAGATGTGAGTTTAAAGACAAAGGTATGTCTGACCCAAGTCATAGTGAACTAAACAATAGAGATGATAATACTCGAGTGGTGTACTATCTTTTTAAAAATATATCGTTTTCATTTGTTGTTGTTGTTGAGTACTATAGAGTTGAAACCAATCCATAACTGACCCTCAGGCGGGTTTCAGAGACAGTTAATCACATGGGAGGAGATTGCCCATCCTTCTCCTGTGGAGGAGCTGGTGGCCTCAAACCTTGTGCCTTCGATTGCAGTGCAGCTTCTTGCCACTAGACCTCCAGAGCGCCTCATTTATCATCTATTTTTATGTACATTGCCAAATTTTACTATTCCTTGTTTCATACTTTCCTTCATTCACATTGTGTTTTATACAATCATTCTCATACACTGTGTTTTATAAAAGTAATCCCCATTGAATTATGCCCATCTCTAGGTTGGGGTATGCTGGCTTTGACTTTCATGTCACACAGGTGTCATGTCTGGGAATTTGGGGGCCATCACCTCTTGTCCCTTATTGCGAGGTCAGTCACAATTGTGGCAGATGCAGACTTAGGGGACAGCGCTGATTTGCTGCCTCCCCACCCCTGGAAAGCTTCTGGGAGCTGTCAGTGATGGGGCCTGAGTGGATGTAGGGGTGACTTCCGGTCTCACTCTCAGTGTATGAGTCTGTCTTGGGTAGATTCTTGCCCTGTATTATGTACTGGCATCTGTCACTTAGTGCTGGGAACTGGCTTATTTGGGAGTGAACTTGCAGAGGTACCAGCTGGGTACCACGAGGCCACACTGGAGCAATGTGTAGGCCCAGCCTGATGGGAGAGGTGCTTGTCAAAGGTAGGGTAGCCACGTGGAGATGCAGCCATAACCCAGCTCTCCTGGGAGCCCCTAAAGCTGAGAGAAGAGGAGGAAGGGTCCTCCTCGGGGCCTCCAGAGAGGGTGAGGCCGCATACCACATTTCGTCCCTCAGACTCCAGTTCTGTAGTGTCTATTCTCCAGGCCTCCTCTGTGGACTTGTTCACAGCCACAGGGCATGAGCCCAGGATGGGTCTACAGATGAGCTACTGTTCCTGCATGTCCTTTAGAGGCTGGGCTGGGAGTCCTTAAAAAAGAAGCAGGCTGAGCTGTGGCCAATCATTCCATGTGCAGGCCCCTGCAGCTTGCCATCCACCCTAACTCACCTGCCCAGGGCACTCCGGCTGACTCTCAGTTCCTCCTCCTGCAGCTGTTTCGAGTGATGCCTAATTTTTTTCTCCCATAGCATCTTTAACCTGCTTGTGTCACAGGCTATTCGGGGATGCCGTAGAGTGTAGCTTTTGCTCATTTTTCTGGAAAAAAAGGCACAGAGGTGTGCAAGGAGAGGGCATGAGGACCATCTATCCACATAGCTAACTCAGCCTCATCCCCTCCGTGTACTAGTGGGGTCACTCATGAGGAGTAGTGGCAACGGTGGGTGCTGGCCAGGCCATCCCAGCAGAAGACACCCAAGGGAATGGGAGAATTTTGGCTGCAGGAGGAAGAGGATGGGTAGGAGGTGGGCGTTCTGGGCAGGCTGTCTGACTGACCAGCTGTGGAGGAGCCCAGGCTGACCAATCCAGAAGCTTCTGTGCAGGGTGCTCTGGCAGGCAGCCCCTGTCATTGCCTGTGTCCACTGGGAGTCACACTGGATTGTCAGGTCATTACTTATTTCAGTTCCTATGCTGGCACGCATAAATGTTGACATAGTAGGCATTGGTGAGATGAGATGGACCGGCATAGGGCATTTTGAGTCGGATGATCATATGATATATTACTCTGGAGATGAAAAGGTGAGGAAAAATAGAGTTGCTTTCATAGTTAAAAAATTCATTGCTAGGACGGTACACTCACACAAAAATAATAACATAAAATAAAATAAAAAAAAAATTCATTGCTAGATCCATCTGGAAGTACAATATTGTCAGTGCCAGGATAATATCCATACGCATACAAGGAAGTCCAGTGAATACCACTATTATTCAGATATATGCACCAACAACTAGAGCCAAGGAAGAGGATATAGAAGATTTTTACCAACTTTTACAATCGGTTGTTGGTGCATATATCTGATTGATAGTTATTCACTGGACTTCCTAGTAAGTGTATGGATATAATCCTATCACTCGCAATGTTGTACTTCAAGATGGATCTAGAAATTTCTTTTTTAACTACGAAAGCAACTCCATTTTTCCTCATCTTTTCATATCCTGAATAATATATCATATGATCATCTGACTCAAAATGCCCCATTCCAGTCCATCTCATCTCTCCAATGCTTAGTATGTCAATATTTATGCATTCCATTCTTTCTTAACAATTTCTAATTTTCCTGCATTCATGGTTCTCACATTCCATGTTCCAATCACTAGTGTCTGCTTACAACTGTTCCTCTTCCTTTGTATTTCCATGCTTGAAAGTTCTACCATTGGTTGCCCTTTTTATTCCTCTACATGTGTTGTGTTGTACATAGGGTTTTCAGAGGCCTGCTATTTCAGAAGCAGATGGCCAATCCTTCTTCCTAGTCTGTCTTAATCTGAATGTTTAGAAGTATCTGACAGACAGTAATTTGTGGAGCAGTGAAAGATAAATCCCTCATTGTGGAGTTAACCATTAGTTACAGCAGACTTTCACCAAGTTGTGCCAAGAAATCTGGAGAACAACCACTTGGCCAACTGATTGGAAGAGATCTATATTTGTTCCCATCCCAAAGAAGGGTGACCCAACTGAGTGTGGAAAGTACAGAACAATATTGATTTCACATGCAAGCAAGATTCTACTGAAGATTATCCAAAAACGACTGAAACAGTACATCAGCAGAGAA
>NW_006400222.1:42337-60898 GCF_000299155.1 Elephantulus edwardii | reverse complement strand
CAACAACAACAATGTTGGCACGCTTCTAGGGTGGGATAGGCAAGACTCAAGGATAACACAGACAGTCTGTGACAGGTCCTGCTTGGGAACAGGAGAGCTCATGGGGTTCCATCACAATGAATTTTGGAAAACGCTGAATTGTGGATTCCCAAAGGACATGTTGGAGCCCAGGCTCTTGTTTTGAGAATGTGACCTTGTATGTTAGCAGTCAAGTTAATGGATGCTTAATCCCTTCTGAAGGTGCCTTGGTGGAATATCGAGTTACATGCTGGACTATTAGCTGAAAAGTCAGCAGCTCTGACCCACCATCTGCTCAGGGGACAACAATGAGGCATTTCCCTGCCTGCTGGATTTGTAGCCTTGAAAACCCAGTGGAGGTTGACTCGACAGTAGTGGGATCCTCCTATCAGCAGGGCAAAATCACCAGTCGCTCAGAGGGAGGCAGGTGAGAAGTGCTCTGCAGAGCTCTCTCTGCCTTGGACATCTTGTGGGCAGCTCCACTCCGTCCATGGCCACGCATGTGGATGTTTGTTGTTTTAATATCTTCTGAGTGATGTCTTATTAAAAAGGAGGATGAATGTTGCCTAGATGATGGAGACAGAGTGTCTTCAAGGTGAAAAGGAAGATCAGGAACTGCACCCACCCCAGAGCCCGGGAGGGAGGTTTGAGGAGTAGGTTCTCAGAAGGGGCCCAGGAGGCAAAGGGCCTTAACTGGATGCATGGCCTTCAGGACTATGGACAATACACTTCTGTTATTAGAGCTGCCTGCCCTGTTCTATTTCTGCAGACCCAGGAGACGCGGGCAGTCAGCCGCGAAGAACAAAGTAGTCGGCTGAGTGTGTGCCAATGAAGAAGAAAATGTCAGCCAGGAACATGGGCAGGTGAGGAAAGGTTGACACACAGGGTGATGACCAAGGACAGGAAGGCGGGGGAACAGCACAACCACAGACAGATGCGGGGAAGGCAACACACCGTGAGGGCTTAATCAGATGTAATAAAAAATGTGTGTGGAGGACCTAATTAATTTGTAATCAGTGTTACAAAGTAAAATGTGTATGGATGCTAGAAGGTAAAGCCAACCTGACCTCAAACTTCCACTGTAAGAGAGAGATTCTGTGTAGATCAAGACAGCTGATATGCACACCCGCAGGATGACTGGGTCACTGTCACAGCAAGCTAGTGTTGGAACCCCTGGGTGACACACCGGAGCTCCAGCTGGTGTAGGCATGTAGGTGCGCAGCTGTCAGAAGAAAGGGGGGAGGTTTGGGTCCACTGAGAGGTGCCGTGGGAGGAATGCCGGAGGCCTCTCTCTGAGGGGTGAGCCCTGGAGCCTTGGAGGCTACTGCCTCTGATACCCCGAGGGCCTTTGTGTTGATATGGGATCAGTTAACTCCACAGCCTTGGATTTGGTGTCTTCATTTAACATAGCATTAAGATGGAAGTGTTGAAACAGTTTGAATTACCTCACTTTCTTGATTTTTCTTTTGTTCTTTTCACTTAGTGTGCTAAGGGATATTTCATATTTTTTAATGATTATAAAATCAAACCATATCAAATAGGTGAAGATTCAAGGAAGTGACAAAGTATGTCTGTGGTTGTAGAATGTTGTGATATACCATCAAGTCAGAACTGACCCATAGCTGACTGTGTAATGGGCTTTCAGAGGCTGAAGATTATCCAAAAACAACTGGAACAATGCATCAACAGAGAACTACAGTGATTAAAAAAGAAAAAGAAGATTCCAGCAGACCAGTAAAAAGCAAAAAGTTTGAGTCATTAATCAAACTTCCAAATTAAGAAGTCTTGATCAGATGGATTCACTGGGAAGTTCCACCAGATATTGATAGGAGCAATTCCAACTAGTCTTAGACTGTATTTGTATTTACCTGTATCTGTATTTCTCAAAAGCAAAAAGTAAAAAAAAAAAAAAAAAAAAAAAAAACGAAAACAAAAAACAAACAAACAAAAAAAACCCCATACCAAAAACTGTCTAAATGAATCCAGAGTCTTGAGAAGAGGATGTGGTCCCCAGAGGGGAGCAGAGTCCTAGAGCAAGGGTCGATTTCTGGGGAAAAGTGGAGGTTGGGTTCTCAGATAGAGCTGTGGGGCCCTGGAAGGAGGGTGAGTTTCTCAGGGGAGCTGTGGGATCCTGAGTGGAGGGTGATGGGGTCTCAGGAAGAGCTCTGGCGTCCTAGGAGGAGGGTAGGGTTCTCAGGGGGAGCTGCATGGTCCTGAGGGGAGGATAATGTGGTATCAGGAGGAGCTGTGGGGTCCTGAGAAGAGAGTGGGGTTCACAAGAGGAGCTGTAGAGTCCTGGGAAGGAGGGTGGGGTTCTCAGGAAGAGTTGTGAGGTCCTGGGAAGCAGGTAGGATTCTCTGGAGGAGCTGCGGGTTTGTGGACAGTCTAGTTCATTGTTTGAACCTGTGTTCTGTGCCCTGCACACAAGTTTTGGGAGAGTTGCTGGTGGAGCCACCTCCATCTTGAGCCTATCAGCCACTGTTAGTCTGGAGTTTGGCTCTACACACCTTATCACTTCTCACATCTCAACCAAATATTCATAAATGTTGTTAACACCACCTAGCACCAAAGAATTTTTCTAAGACCTTAGGGCTATAGGGTCCCTGTGATCCACCATCTATGTTCTCAGGGCTGATAGTTCGTGAGGGGCCTCCCCTGTGGACATGCTTCATGCTGCATTCTGGCCAATAGAGGTGTCTACTGTCCAGGAGGGATGAAGCTTTTGAACTTCAAGAGCCCTTTCCAACCACCCTTGTCTGGAAGCTGCTGCCCACCACTGGGGGACACCCTGGACTGAGGACAGCGGCCCTGAAGCCTCAGTTTTCTCCAAAGAATATACAGGATCCAGCACCATCCAGAACTGGCTCTGAATTGAACAAGACAAGCTTCTCACTCTGGGGTTTATGTGGATGTAAGAGTCGAAGAAGACCTAGCAGCTCTCTGGCTGAGCTGGCCAGGACGAGCTGTCCTAAAGGGCCTGTTTGGTTGGGTGATGTGCACTCAGCCTTGTGGGGGTCAATTTTGAGGACTGAGTGGTTGTCCTCCCAGCGCACCCATAGGAGCTGGCCGGTGGTGTGGACAGGGAGTGTCCCTACACTTTCCTGGCCAAACCTTAGGGACTATCGTGGAGGAAGACAAAGTGGATGGGCAGGTGCGGCTGAGCGGAGAGTCCTTCTGGCCATACTTGGTCTTCAGTATTCACCCACCTTCCTCAGGGATCTCAAAACCAAACCCACTGTGGTCTTGTCAGATTGGTTTTACTTACAGCCACCCCCAGTCAGCTCCTACGGCTATAAATCTTTACACCTTTTCCCCAGGGAGCCACTGGTGGATCCAAACCACTGATCTTCTGGTTAACCTCCTAAAACATAGCACACTCCATCACCAGGACTCTTCTGGGACCAGCCTCCAGGTCACTTATGAGCTGCACCCAGGACCAGCTCCCCATTCCGTGAGGAGCAGGCTCCCGCAAGGACTAAGGCCGGTGCTGACACAGGGGCCTACCTGTTTCTAAACATCCCCCTACTTTAGTCTACCTAGGGAAACTTCTGGAACCTGACTCGGGTACCAAACTGATGGGGTAAGCCCCAACAGAGTTATGTGAGTGTCCCCATGGCTGTGCCCACACGTGACAGTGGCAGGAAGGCTGTGCCACCTGGGAGCTTGTCTCCATGCCAGCATGAAGGAAGACAACTGATGCTGCGTGAGCGATTAGATAGCAGCCCCTGGCCCTCTGCTCTGGAAAGCTGTGTTGCCTTTGGAACAGCCTGGCTGTCATCTATTCACCACAGGCTGCGATGGATTGGGTGGAGTCCTGGGGTGCAGACTGCTCACTCCCTTGGCTATCAAGTAAAAGGTTGATGGTTCAACTCCACCACTGAATAAAGGCCTGATTGTAGGTGCCCAGAGTTAGGATCCTGCTGCTGCAGATCCTGGTGTGTCTAGGGGCAAAAGGTCTGGCAGGGACAGGGGGAGCCTGAGTCCAGGTTGCATAGCTGCTCTGGGCTGTTTGCACTGAAGGCTGTCCCAGGAGAACCCTTGCCTTGCCCGCAACTAACTCGGCCACACCGTTCAGAGCCTGGGCTGTACAGGAGAGAGACTGAGGACCAGAAGAACCAGCCAGCCAGCTAGTGACCAAACACCTGGGTAGACAACTGATCCCCAACAGACAGACCAACTATCCAGTCACCAAGTGTCAACTGACCACTTGACAGGTGATTGCTCAATCCAAAGAAAGTCAGAAGCAAAACCCAGAGCATCAGAACAGAGGACAGAGCTCCAGTTCACTGTCCTCCCAAAAAGTCAGCCAGCCATGATTGTGCACCCAGACCAGCCCCTCTGAGCGGGGACCAAGCTGAGTCCCAGAGGTGGTGGTTAGCCTGCCCTTACATGGTGCCTCCTTAGGCCAGCCGGGCTGGGACCCCTAGCAAGGACAGGACTATGAGACCCAAGGGCTTACGTCTCAGCTGGCTGTCCCTCGAGATTGTCTCTGCCACAGTGTCCTCTGCGCTGTCCCCTGGGGTCATTCAGCCCGTCACCCACTTTTATACAGCTAGTGACGTGGGCCTGGCCTCTGGTCAGTGACAAGGAAACTTGAGCTGTCTCCAGGTTGGCCACTGTCCCTCTGACATAATCCAGCCTCTTCAGCTTCCCTCAGTTGGCTGGTATTGGATTTTCACCCCACCCAGAACCAAGGACAGCGAGTGAGCCTGCACACCTGTCCTGAGAGGGTGGATCCACACACCTGTGTGTGAAGCTCACATTTTGTGAGCTGGCACACCTGAATGTTAGCCTCACACCTATCCTACTGTGTGAGCTTACACACCTGTGTGTGAGCCTACACCCATCTATGTGAGTATGCACATCTGTGTGCTAGCCTGCACACCTGTCCTCAGTGTATGAGTCTGCATATCTGTGTGTGAGCCTGCATACCTGTCCTGTGTGTGTGTCTGCACACTTGTCTTCAGTGTCTGAGTCTGCACACCTCTTCATGAGTATACACACCTGTGTGTGAGCCTGCATATTTATCCTCAGTGTGATGAGTCTGCACACCTGTGTGTGTGAGCCTGCACATGTGTCCTTAGTGTGTGAATCTGCACACACCTGTTCAGGTCTAGCTGGAATGTGTATGGTGCTTCCTCAGTGACTCAGTTTCAGCAACTGGTCTTGAAACCCTGCCTGTATTCTGATGTGGTTCCTATGACCTTTACATATTGTTAGGTATCTTCATGTCAGCTCCAACTCACAGTGACCCCATGTCGAAATGAAGCCCTGCCACATCTGTGCTGTTCTGTCCCCTGATGAGTCTTCCTCTTCTTCAGATTCTCCATTTTCCCAAGCATGCTATCCTTCTCCAGGGACTGGCCGCTTCTGATAACATGCCCAAAGTATTTGAGATAGATTCTTTACATCTTTGCTTTTAAGAAGCACTCTGGTTGCCCTTCATGAAAGACAAATTTGTCCATTTGGCAGTCCCTGGGTTATATTCCATATCCTTTGTTCATATCTCAGTTCAAAGGCAGAAATTCTTTTTTTTTTTTTTTTCATTTTTTTTTTTTTTTTCTATATTTTATTAATTTTCATAAACATTTACAGAGATTTTGGGCTTCCACTCATTCATTGTTGCACTTTTCTCTCTACCCTCCTCCCAGTTTGTTCTTGTCCAAATGCCACAGTGCTTGTCAAAGCCAGTTCTGATTAATCTTCTTTGTCAGTGTATCCTTTGCCATTCCCTATCACTCCTCCCTGAGAGAGACTTCACCCTGAGTCATAAGGAAAAGGGGACGGCGTATTCTCTTAGCTACTTCCTGCTGAAAAGGGACGCTGTGGGTTTCAGGGTGAAGATCTTCTCTCACTACTCTAAAGGGCCCCTTTGGCAGTAGGAAACACATAGACTATTATGGAGATTGATTTTGGAATTCAGATGCACTCTTATTGATTGTGCTTGGCTGTACATGTACATATCCTTCAAGATGTATCATGGGGGTGTTGCAACCTAGAAGACACAAATTTGACTAACAAGTTATAAGTACATGAGTCCAAAAATTATGGAAAAGTAAAAGAAAAGATTCTTTCATTGTTTTACAAACCCTCCCCCAGGTCCCCTCCACCATGCAGCCCTCGCTCTAGTCTCCTGTGATGACAGAAATACCCAGTTACATCTCTCTTTTAGACGGTTCTCTCCCTCCTCTGCTTCAGTGCAGTATACATTATTGAACCCATCTTACTCAGTGTCTCCCTAACCCCAAGGACAGTCCCGTTCTACAACAGTGGCATCATGTAATATTTGTCCTTTTGTGACTGGGATATTTCACTCAGCATAATGTTCTCCAGAGTCAACCATTTTGAATAATATTGCATGAGTTCCTTGTTTTTTAATGCAGCATAGTATTCCATTGTGCGAATATACCACAGCTTCTCTAGCCATTCGTTTGTTGATGGGCACTTAGGTTGTTTCCAACTCCTTGCTATTGTGAACAAAGCTGCAATGAACATGGGTGTGCATATATCTGCTTGGATGTCAGCTATGGTCTCTTCAGGGTATATTCCCAGTAGTGGAATTGCTGGGTCAAATGGTATCTCTATTTGCAACTTTTTGAGAAAGCGAAAGGCAGAAATTCTTGAGCCTTCTTTATTCATTGTCCAACTTTTACATGCATTGAAATAATTGAAAATGTCATGGCTTATAATGCTGTACTGCAATCTCAAAGACCATCAGTTCAAAGCCATCAGTTGCGCTCTGGGAGAAGGACAGGCAATCTCCTCCTGTGGATTAACTGCCTCTGAAAACCCGCTGGAGGGCCAACTATGGGTTGGTTCTGACTCTGTGGTAAAAAAACAACAACATATAAGGTATACCTCTGTCTTTACCCTATCTACCTAACATCACTGTGCTCTCTTTGGAGTGCCTCTCTGGTCAGCTCAGGCTGGTGGTGCTTAATTAGATTGAAATGCACTTACAGTAAGCATATTTTGCTATTCTGAGGTTTGGTGTCTCTTGAAGCATTCAGGGTCTTTTTCTCTTGGCATATAAATCGCTCTCTGTTAGACTGATCACACGGTATTTTTGGAATTCCACCTTCTTGACCCATAACATTTTGTGTCATTCAACCTAGAAGTCCCCAGCACTGACTGGGTGTGTGCATTTGCTTTTGTGCCCCTGACCCTTCTCTGTTCCCACTGGACATCAGTGGAAAGGAGATTGTCCTCCTGTAGAGAGGTTCCATTGAGCAGGACCTGATTATTGGGAAGTGACTTGGGTGGTGGCCACCACCTCCTCCAGGGCACTGATTTCCTCTGCAGCTATGTTTTCCTCTTGCCAGTGTTGTGTGGTTTTCTCATTGGATTTTCTCTGGTGCATATTCAGAAGCCTGCTCCCCACCAGTCAGTACCAGACACAGAAGTGTTCCCAGTGGAAGGGGACTGTCCTCTGAGCCAGAAGCTGAGGATTGTGATGTCACCTGGCTCCCTTGCTCTTTCTCATAAATATACCAGAGTGCATTCTGAGAAGGGAGAGTGCTCTAAACAGCATGTGTGTCACCTTTCCACCACACTGGGACTCAGGCCCCTGCAGCACAGCACACAGCAGCCCACTGGGCTCCCAGGGTGGTAGCCTTCTCCTTTGAAGCCCCTCCAGGTCCAAGCTATCCACCTTTCAGTTAGCAGCTGGGTGCTCCAGTGCTGTGCCACCAGTGCCCTGAGTCATCCCTGCAAAGTGGCTTCCTGATCATGATGGAAACCCACTCCCCAAAAAGCCACTGCCTGCTGCAGCTCTGTTGTCACTCTTAGCTGAGTCAGGAAGGTGGCCTCATCCTGAGTGACAGACTATGATCATTTCTGTACTGTTCATAGGGTTTTCAAAGGCCTGTTATTTAAGAAGTAAATGCCAATCCCAATTGCAAGTCTGTCTTATCTGAGAGTTCTACCAAACCCTTGGAAGCTAGGATTGAAGCTCTGTCTCACATAGTTGGACATGTGGCCAGGTGGTCCAATCCTTGGAGAAGAACATCATGCTCGGAAGGGTGGAGGTACAATACAGGAGAGGGAGATCCTGGACGAGATGGACTGATACAGTAACTAGGGCAACGGGGATAGGTGAGTCGGTCCGGAGACTGGCTCAGGACAGGGCAGGCTTTAGAGGTGTTGTACATAGATAGGGTCCCTATGAGTTTCAGGCAACTCTACAGCACATAACAACACAACAACTACCAAACCCTGTCCACCATGGGTAATCCTTATGTCATTTGACATACCAGTGGCATAGCTTTCAGTATCATAGAAACCCCAAGTTATCTCAGTATAGCAAACTGATAGACAAGTACCACTGTACCACTTAGAACAACGTTCTCCTAAACAAAATTAATATCTAATTGGTTTAAACAAGAGGCTTTCAGCCCACAGCTTATTGTTAACTAAATAAAAATGACCAATCAGTTTACACTTAATTGTTAACAAAATAAAAACCAAAACCAACCAATCAGTTTACATCCAACTTTCAATTAAATCAAAGCCACTTACCCTCCAGAATCCTCATGCTTCACATAAGAGCGAGCCCCCAAACGGGAGATTTAGGGCCCAACCAACTTTTAAATACAAAGACCTACCCACTAAGTCCTGATTGATTTAAACAAGAGGCTTCAACCCACAGCTGATTGTTAACTAAATACAAACAACCAATCAGCCCTGTTGTTATTGAAAGAAATAACAACCAAACTGTTTACACATGACTTTCAAAACTTACTCTCCAGAATCCATCTGCTTCACACAGGAACTTCAAAAGTGGAGAAGCACAATCACACACACACAAACATATATGCAATACACACCCATACACCCATACCTATTATACGTGCACACACATACACAAAGTGCTCACACATGTCTACAGATGCTCATTTACACAATGTAAGAAGCATCATGATCCCAGGTCCTCCACAGTCATGAACATTCCCTGCCCTAAACAGTCTCCTCTCCCTGTTCCCCAATCATGTCCGAGTCTCATTTCTGAGCTCTGTCTCTAGCATAAAGGTTTTGTGTCTCCCTGAAAGTCAAGAGGGCTTCTTAAATGTCACCAGCCCTCAGCTAGCTGCGTTCTCTGATATTAGACATGCCTGAAATGCAAACTCATTGTCTTTGTTTCAGAACCACTCATAACTGACCATCCATTGGATTTCCAAGGCTGTAAATTGCAGAGGAGGAGATTGCCCCTCTTTCTTTCATGGAGCTGCTGGTGGACCCACCACTACCACAGAGATGTTTCCTTTTGGGTGAGCTTCCTAATTCTGAAAACTCACTGGAGTGTCAGCTATGGTTGAACCACCACCACCACACATAAATATATATATTTTTAAAAAGAATTTTTTAAATTTTAATTGTGATTTCAATGAAAGTTTATAGAAAAGTTAGATTTTTGTTCATTTATTGTTACACATTTTACCCCTCTCTCACTTTCCCCATTCACTTTTTAAAATTATTTGTTCATTGTTGTACAAGTACGTGTGTGTGTGTGTGTGTGTGTGTGTGTGTGTGTGTGTGTAAAAATGTGTAAGTACCATTGAGGAGTCACCTGGGACTCATAGCGACCCAATATACAACATCTCTAAAGCCTGTGCTATCCTGAGCCAATCTCACTGACTTCAACACACCTATCCCCAGTATTCCCATTGCTGTATCAATCAGTCTCATCCAGGGTCTTTCTCTCCTGCACTGTCAATCTTTCCTTCAAAGCATGATTTCTTTCTTCCATGGTTGGTCCCTCCTGATCATGTGCCCAAAGTATGTGAGACAGAGCTTCAGAATCCTAGTCTCCTAGGAGAAACTTGGTTTTACCCTCTCCAAGACAGACCTTTTGTTTTCTTGGTGGTCCATGGTATGTTCCAGACTCTTCTTCAGCACCAAAACTCCAAGGCATCGATTCTTCTTCTGTCACTCTTAGTCAGTGCCCAACTCTCTGATGCATAACAAGTAATTGCAAAGATCATGGCCTGCATCAGGTGCATCTTAGTCTCCAAACCGATATCATTGCTTCTCAGTACTCTGGAGAGTTTCCTGACAGCAGATTTTCCCAGTGTTATTTGTCTTCTGACTGCTGATGCCAAGCATGTGTATGTGTGGATATATGTATATGTGCATGCATGTGTGTGAGTATAACTGTGCCTATATGAATGAATATATGTACACATATGTAAGTGCATGTATTTCCACTTGTACATATGTAGATGAGTGCACACATGTGTGTGAATATATACATATGAATAAATATGTGAGTGTATATGTGTATGTATGTATATAGATGTGAGAGTAAATGACAGGACATATGCGTGGATGTGAGCGTAAGTATGTGCATGACTGAATGTGAGAGGCATGTGTGTATGTGCATGAATTTATATGTGTATATTTGTATGAGTGCATGTGTTTATCTGTGAGTGAATGTGTGTATATGTGAGTGTGCGTGCATATGTGTATATGTGTGAGTGTATTTATGTGACTGTGTGCATATGTGTATGAGAGCATGTGTATATGTATATGTATGTGAGTGTATATGTGTACACGTGTACATGTGTATATGTATGTGAGTGTATATGTGTACACGTGTATATGTATGTGAGTGTATATGTGTACGCGTGTATATGTATGTGAGTGTATATGTGTACATGTGTACATGTGTGTGAGTGCATATGTGTACACGTGTACATATGGATATGTATGTGAGTGTATATGTGTACACGTGTACATGTGGATATGTATGTGAGTGTATATGTGTACACGTGTACATGTGTATATGTATGAATGTGTCGAGGTGTACATGTGTATATGTGAGTGTGTTGTATGAGAGAATTGAGTTTATATGGGTGAGTGTATTGACCAAGTTACTAGGGTAATGGGGGTAGGTAGCTCAGAGACAATGAAATTGGTTCAAGACAGAGCAGGGTTCAGAACTGTTGTACATAAAAGTGCTATTAGCTGAAAAGAACTTGATGGCACATAACATGCGTGAGAGTGTATGTGGGTATATGCATTGAGTGTATTTAAGTGACCATACATGTGAGAGTGTATGTGGGTAAGGGCGCCTATGTACATACACCTGTGTGACACCAAGTAGTTTATGGTATAAGCCTGCCATCTAGTGGTTGCATCTCTCTCCTTCATTAACCCTGATTTCCCTCAAACTCGCTCTTTCTCTCTCCACTTCGGTTATCTTTGATATTTTCTACAATATACAGTAAGAACCAAAACCCAAAACCTCCTTAGATAGTGCCTCTGTGATGGAAAGGTGACTTGAGCAAAACCCTGGGCTGTGTATCTGAGCTCAGCCTTAAAGAGGACAGTGGACAGTCAGGAAACTGGACTTAAGCAAACACCCGCCGCCGCCCCCCCCCACCTGCCCTACAGTGCAGCACAACACAACGCAACACACTCACACACCCCACAGCCCCAATACGGTATACTAAAGACAATCACCTACTTCACACTTCCTCATCCCAACCTCACACACCACACCACACCCCCACAACACCGTCACCTCCCATCCTCCCACAGCATAACACAACACAACTCAACATATTCACACACTCTCACACTACCTCTGACAACACAATACTCTAAATGTACTCCCTCACACTCCGTCACCTTACACACATACACAACCCCAGTCCCTCATAACGTAACACAACACATTCAACACACCAACACACCGTCACACAGCCCACACTTCCAACAACACAACACAGCACACTAAACACACCTATACACCCTCACAAACACCCACATACTAAACCCCTCACATATACATTCCCCACATCTCTCCATGACACAACGTGGTAAACATACTCACCACATATCAGTACACTTTCATTCTCCATACACCTCCCCACATCTCCCCACAACAACATACTAAACACACCCACCACATATCCATACACCTTTATACCACTTATGCAGACTCACACAACCCGCACAACACAACATGTTAAACACATCCACCACATATCTGACACCCTCACCCCCCCATACCTACACACCTCCTACAACACGATATACTAAACACACCCTCCACGTATCCACACACCGTCATCCCATCCCTACATCCTGCCAAAAAATAGTATATTAAACACACCCACCACACATCCACACCCTCTTAGGGCCCCACTCCCACATCCCCAATCACAATATATTAAACACATCTACCACATATCCATACACTCCTATCCCTTCCCCACATCCCCCCACAATACAACATATTAAACACACTGACCACATATCCATACCCCTCACTCTCCACCCCCCACATCAACCCACAACACAACATATTAAACACACCCATTGCACACGCATACACTCTCACCCCCATCACACACACACACACACACACACACACACACACGAGACCCACTGAACACAACCACAAAGCCACGGAGGGGAGGGACAGTAGCAGCATCTCACGATAAAGTAAGCTTCCATCTCATTTTTGTTCTCAATGAGTAAAGAAAGGTCTTTGTTCACATACTGTGCTCTGTTGGGGCTATTGTGGCTCCTCCTCAGCCCAGGCACTTCAGTTTTGTCTTGTTGTCCCCTACATTGTCCCCAGAAGGTCCCTCTGGCCCTGTGCAACTGGGTGGTGTCAGTGGGAACGTGGGATGGGCTTTGGTAGTGGGCAAGTCTATACCTCTAATGGCCTCCTAATTCAATAAAAATGTGGGTTTCCTGTTAGCACCAGGTAGTAGCCACACAGGCCCATACCCAGGCACTAAGGTTTGAGCATAACTGTAAAGACACATGGCACTGTTTCTTCCATGAATTGAATTGTGTCCTCAGAATGTCACCACCATGGATGACCCTGCTGGTATTTGAAATACCAGTGTCGTAGCTTCAGAGTAACCTGCAAGTCATTCCAATACAGAAACTGACCAAGGTTTTACTGTATTATATGTAAGAGTAGACAATTAACAATTAAGCACATACACCCCTAAGATGCAAAATAAGCAGCAACATGCAAATCACCCACCCATGCAACAGTTGACAGATGAGTGTTGTGCTCTTAAGAGCAAACTACAAAAACAAGCAAACATACAGAATATCATGGCATGGGCAACTTCTGTCAGATTCACTGCACCAAAAAGAAACAGCTGACATAGAACCATTTTGTGAAGTAGCATATGATCAAGAGCCACTGGTGATGAAGCAAGAAGTTCAGGTTACACTGAAGACATTTGCCAAAAAATAGGGCCCCGGGAAATGATTGAATACAAATTGATATATTTCAACAAACAGATGCAGCCCTGGATGTGCTCACCAGGCTGTGCCAAGAAATCTGGAAGACAGGTACCTGGCCAATGGATTGGAAAAGATTCATATTTGTTCCCATTCTTAAAAAAGGTGATCCAATAGCATGGGGAAATTACAGAAGGCTATCATTAATATCACAGGCAAGTAAAATCTTGCTGAAGAATGTTTAAAAGTTTCTAGAATAGAACATTGACAACGAATTTCCAGAAATCAAATAGATCTTGGCTGAAAGCAGAGAACACCAGAAGAATGTCTATTTATGTTTTATTGACTGTGCATAGTTATCTGACTACGTAGATCAAAACAAATTATGGGTAACATTGGGAATTGCAGAATGCTTAATTGTGCTCATACGGGGCCTGTTCCTAGACCAAGAAGCTGTGTGTGTCAGCGCTGTAACCTTTTCCCATATCTATTCAACCTGTACACTGACCAAAGGATTGGAGAAGCTGGACTTTATGAAGAAGAATGTGGCATCAGGATTGTATGGAGACTTGACAACACCCTGGGTTATACAGATGACACAGCCTTGCTCCCTGAGACTGAGAAGGAGAGCATATAGGAAGCATAGAGACTCCACTCCACTGAATAGGATGATCTCATGGGATTTTGGCTGTGGCCCTTACGGGTGCAGATTTCCTTGACTATGTCACATGAAGCTACCGAGTGGATTTGAACTGCTGACCTTTCAACTAGCAGCCAAGCACTTGTGTTTCTAATTAAAGGTCACAGTGACTCAGAGTATTGAATACACCACAGATTGTCAGATGACCATCAAATCTGTCTTGGAGGCAGTGCAGCCAGAATGCTACTTAGAACTGAGGGTAGTTAAGACTTCTCCCACAGGAGGCAATACCTGGAGAAGGACATGTGCTTGGTAAAGGAGAAAGTAACTGACCCACAGCCGTGGTTGTGAAGATGGCTGGGCACCGTTTTGTTCTGTTGTATTCAGGGTCATTTTGAGGAACAAAGCCAATTCCGATGAGTGGCAATATGCTAGAATCAATTTTAGCACAATAATTTTATTCCCAGTTGTACGTTCTGTTGTCCATAGGTGACTTGCTTGCTGCCCTTTCCTCACGTGAGTTGGTCTGGTGATCATGCTTCTGTGGAAAGTCCCTGGTCCTTTGATGTTCAACCCTGTCTACAGGTGCAAGTCCTTAGGCAGCTCAAGGTCATCCTAGAAAAACATGCGGGTGCAGGGAAGAGCTGCAGTGTCATCACCTCTCACTTATGTCCACATCAAATTATACCTACCTCCAAGGCGCTGGAGGCAACCTTGTGTCTTCACTGGACCTCGACTCACCCAAATGTCAGAATGTTAGCTCCGTCTAGGGAAAAATGGAGGGAGCAAATGCTTTGTGCTGAAAAGTTTCTGCTAGAAAGACTTCTAGCAGAAACCAACGGTGGTGGTTGAGGTTGTGTGGTGACCGTTATTCCATGGCTTGCAGTTATGATGATGGTCATTTCTGGGATCTGATGTGACGTTGTCAGTCCTGTGAAGGGGTCAGATATGATGTGGTCACACTTATGATAAGATCTGATATGATGTAGTCATTCCCATGATGAGATATGATGTGAATATTCCTATAGTGGATCTGATGTTATATGTTCATTCACCATGATGACATCTGATGTGATGTAGTTATTCCTGTGATGAAATCTCATGTGATGTGGAATCTCATGCCATTGATGAGCTACCTCTGTTGTTGTTAGGTGTGATCTTATAGCAACCCTATGAATAACAGATCTGAACTCTGTGACATCCTCACACTTCCTGACACATTAGAGGCCATTACAGCAGTCACCATGTTGATCCACCTGGTCAAGAGTCTTCCTCTTCTTTGCCGACACTCCAAAGAATAGTCCCTTCTAGCAACGTGCCTGAAGTGTGCAAAGCAAAGCTTTATCGTCTTTGCTTCCAAAGAGCACTCTGGCTGCACTTTCTCCAAGACACATTTATTTGGCAGTCCATGGAATGCTCAGCACTCTTCTCCGACACCACAGCTCAAATGTATCAAATCTTCTTTTGTCATCCTTATTCATTGTCCAGCTTTCAGATGCATAGCAAGTGATCAGAAAGACCATGGCCTGCATCAGACACAAACTGGCATCATCACTCCTCAGTAATTTGGAGAGGTCTCTGACTGCAAATTTTCCCAGTGTAATATGTCTTCTGATCCCTGACTGCTGTTACCAAGGGTGTGGATTGTGGATCTAAGAAATATGAAGTTGTTGGCAATTTCAATCGTTTCTCCATCTATCATGGTGTTGCCTATCAGTCCTGTGGTAAGTAAGAATTTTTGTTTCTGGATGTTGAAATGCAATCCATCCTGAAGGCTGCATTCCTTGATCTTCTGCAACAAGTTCTTCAAGTCCTCCTCACTTCTAGCAATCAAGGTTATGCCATCTGTATAACACAAGTTATTGATGAGTCTTCTTCTGATCTTGATGCCACATTTTTCTTCATAGATTTCAGCTTCTGGAATAATTTCCTCAGCATACTGATTGAATAAATCTGGAGAGAGAATACAACCCTGACTTACCGCCTTAATTTAAACTTATGTACTGTTTATTTGCTCTATTTGTACAATAGCCTCTCGGTTGAGGTATAGGTTTCACACGAGCTCAATTAAGTACTCTGAAATTCCCATTCTTCTCAATGTTATCCATAACTTGTTATGATTTATATAGTCAAATGCCTTTGCATATCAATAAAGAATAAATAGACATTCTTCTGATATTCTTTACCTTCATCCAAGTATTCTTTTACTTTTATGATGAGATCTGATGTGGTTGGGCAGTTCCTGTGATAGAATCTGATATATTCAATCTTGTGATAGTATCTGAGGTGGTCATTCCCATAGCAAAATTGGGTAAAACATACTTTTTTCCTGTGATGAGATCTGATGGGATGTGATCATTCTTTTGATGAGGCCTAGTGTAATGGCATCCACTTCCTAAACAACATGCCTCTGGAAACTCTATGAACTTTGATAAATGTTGATAGTTGTAGAGGGGCTTCAGGCTTTTTATTCACAGGGTTGCTATGAGTTGTGCTTGATTTGAAGGTAATTAATAAAAACGGTGTGATATGGTCATTCCTGTGATGGAATCAGATATAATATGGATATCCCTGTGATGGGATCTAATGTCGTGTTGTCTTCCCTCTGATGGAATCTGAAGTGATGTGGTCCTTCCTTTGATAGGATCTGTCCTCCTATCAAAAGAAATGTCATTTCTTTGATAGCAGGTTGAATTGAACAAAATTAAGTTGCTTCATTGCTCCATCAGGATCTGTCATTAGCTCATACCCTCTTGATTCTTGGAACTGAAATAGTTAATTGCCATACCTGCCATCCTTGGAGTCATCAGCCTTTAGCTGTTTAGTTCTACATGAACCAGAGAAGCCTTTCTCCTGAAGCTTGGCCCATGGCCTGGGATGTGCCAACACTAGAATGTGTGCACCTTGTTGGTTTGGCTCCTTTTAGAGGCCCCAGTCTAAGACACTATTCTGAGCTTTTTGTTGGCTCTGAATAGTTGAGGGATCTGAGGAGAATCAACCACCTCTCATGGCTGTGTTGACTCATCAATGTTCAGATATTACCCTAATCAGGATTCTTTTTTAAAAAATTATTTTTATTCTTTTTTTGTGTGTGTACCGTCAAATTGGATCTGCGTGGTACAGGAGGAGATTGCCCCTCCTTCTCCAGCAGAGCATCTGATGGATTTGAACCATGTGTTTCTTGGATTGCAGTGCAGCTTCTTACTACGAGGCCACGAGAGCTCCCTTCTAACCAGGATTCTTAGGAGCAGTGAGGGTGAGAATCTGTCTGAATACTCTGGGGCCAGGCAAAACCCACTTCCTTTTGTCTTGTGGAGTGTCTGAGTTTTGCTTGTTTGGCACTGTGCTGACTTTGGGCCTAATCATACACTAACTTGATTTGTCATGCATAGATGCAGCAGAGAAATTGGGGACAAGTCCTACTGTCTCCCAGGTTTCCCCTAATCTGACATTAAATGTGTAGGAAGTTCCATCAGGTGAGGGGGAGGGTTCATAATTGAGTAGCCCCAGATCCTTCCCAACATTCAGAGGCAAGATATCCAGCAGTTTATATGCCACCTGCCCACCTCTTTGCTCAGCCTCCTACATGTGAGACAGACAGTCAAAAGATTGCCTGGGGGTGGGGGTGGGATGGGGGAATTGTATACCAATGAAGGATTTTTTTTCTTTTTCTTTACAAAGAGAGGAGCGAACAGGTGGGGGGGGGCAGGGAGAAGGGTGCGGCAGTGAATGAATGGAAATCCAAAATCTCTGTAAATGTTTATTAAAATTAATAAAAAATTCTAAAAAAAAAAACCCAACTAACATCAACCTTCTCTTTAGAGAGCTGCTCAGTGGCAGGAAGCAGGAATTTTCTTCTACTTGAGTTTAATAGTAAAGGCATTTGAGGTCAGGGAGTGTTATGTCTCCCACTTTGTTTTTGTTTTTCCAAAATGTTTTGCTTATTCAGGGTCTCTTTCCTTTCCAAAGAAACCTGACAATTTTTGTTTGATCTTCCTTAAAAATGAAGGTTGTGGAGATCCAAGATGGCTGCAGAAGCAGAGACAGCGTGGTGAGCTGTGGGAGCAGCAAACCACTTAAAGCAGGGCCATCATGGCCTTCCACAGACTTCGGCTTATTGATAATTGAATACTTAAACAGTTGATGATTGGCCGTCAGTGAAGATCGGGCTCAACAACAGGAATTCAAGGATTCCCAAGGAGAAATGGGTGAGTCTCGTGGCTCCCAACCACCACCCCCCCCCGGAGAGCCCGCACCACGTTGCACAGCTGCTGCAGCTCCATGAAGCTTCCACAGCCTGAACGAATGGATTTCCTCACTCAGGATGAATGCTGGGCACCGACCTTCCTCAAGAGTGGTACAGTGAAGCCACCACACTGCCGCAAGGTGGACTTGGTCTGGAGAGAATTCTTGGAGCCAGGATGACGGCTGTGGAGGAAGCGGGCGCCTGCCAGCTGCCTGCACAAGAGGGGCTGTGCACCCTCCGAGCGCCCATGTGGCGGGGTGGGGGGGGTGCGCCCCCAACGGCCGCCTGCTGGGGGGCGGGCCGCACGCCTCCTGCAGGCCTCTCGCACTGGGGGGGGTGCACGCCCTGCTGGTTGCCTGCGTAGGAGGTGGGGGATGGGATGCATGCCCGCCATCTGCAGGTTTGGGTTTCCTTGGACAGGCCAAAGAAGATGATTACCTATGCATTG
>NW_006400222.1:36478-40983 GCF_000299155.1 Elephantulus edwardii | reverse complement strand
TGAATGGAAATCCAAAATTTCTGTAAATGTTCATTAAAATTAGTAGAAAAAGAAAAGAAAAAAGATTACCTGTGGCACCATAGCCCTGGGGTGCTGGCACCCCATCAGCCTCAGGACCAGTACATCCCTGTCTGGAAGGCAGCACCTCCTCTCCAGACAAGAGATGATGCCAGGTGTTCAGGCCAGTGACCAGCATGATCTGGAGGCCATGCCTTGGCTGGAACAGGCAGGCTTTATTTAGAAGTGAGTGGTTCTCCTGAGTCATGAGAGAGAAGGTGCCAGAACTGTGTGACTATCTCTCATGAGTGATGACATTAAAGGAGGACCCAAAGGAGCAGGTTTCAGAATTACTGATTCATGGCCAGAACCGAGGACCACACATCACACTCCTTTAGTCTCCAGGAGGTGAGACAGGACTGGTCACTGGTAGTATTTTCTGAAGACCTCCCCAAGTTTACCTGACCTCATCCCATGAGCAGGGGGCACAACTGTCCCAGGGCAGAAAGAGTAGCTTGGTGCCCCACCAGAGATGACACCTGCCTTCCTTGTGATCCCTCCTCACAGCAAGTGCCTCCTAGGCTGGGGAGGTACTTATAAATTTTACTAACCAGCACCAACCTTAGTGCCATACTCAGTCTCTGTCTGTAGCCAGGAACCATGACTGTGGTGTAAGACAGGGTGCTACAACTGATGTTTTATTAGCCCCTTCCATGAGATGTGTGTATGTATGTGTGAAGGCATTAGAGATGAGAGAAGTCAGTGGCAATACAGATTGAACCTTCTCACATTCTGGGCCTTTAGTTCTCATCAGATGAGTCAGCATGCTCAGTCATATCTCCAACTGGAAGGTGATTCTTCTGAATTGGGCCCTTCCACCTCCAAATGGCTTGGATAGATCAGTCTTCTTCCAGTGACTATCCTTACTTTTTGCAATATACTATCATCCCTCCTAATAGCTCCGGGATAGGATTTAGGAGCATACATGATTAAGGTGAAGACTAACCATGGTACAATCCATGACGAACTTGGGTTAGGCCTTTTTTTCCTCTTTTATGCCTAGGACTCAGGCATGTCCACAAATCGTCCTTCTTTACCATGTGCCCTCTTCTCAGTGCATGCACAGTTCCCTGTTTTACACAGTGCTCATCCTTCACATGCAGGCAGGCACAGTGTTCAGTCAGGTCAATCATCAACTTGTAACTTCTCCAATGGTGATTCCTCCTCTCTTCCAAAGGGTCGGGTTGCGGTTGGTGGTGGTTGTGGGGGCGACCTCTCTCTATGCCGTTAATCCAACATCCCCGCTGGGTGCAGACAGGTCTCCTGTGCCACCAGCCAGTAGTACACGGTACCACCCTCGGGATGAGGAGGCACTGCCAATGGAGGTGCTGTCACCACTGCTGCTACCTCGCCAGTATTTGTTGTTTGCTGCTCTGTTAAATTTTGAATTTTGCTATTTTTACTGAGGTGAGATGAGATTTCATAGTTGTTTTGATTTGCATCTGTCTTAGAGCTAGGGGTTTGGACCATTTCTCCATGTGCTTGTTGGTCATCTGAATGTCTTCTTTGGTGAAGTATCTGTTTTTATCCTGTGCCCATTTTTCAGTTGGGTTATTTACCTTTATCTTGTTATGGGAAACTATATTTGTTAATGTGAAAAATATTTCCTCTGTTGCAGCACTTTGTAGGACACTGACTGTGGCTGTGGCCCCACTCTGTGTCCCTGGCTGCCATGGGCAGGCAATGAGACCTTGGGCTCACAGGATGTGGATAGGGGTTGAATAAATGATAGAAATGCCAAAAATGAACACCTTAAAGAAAAAGGAAAAAAAAGAGTGAGAATAATTGTGAAGAATTTACATGTTAACAGCTTGACCCAAGTTGAGATCTGTCTGGGTACCCAGCATGATCTGGGGCTGAGGGCCATGCTCGCTCCTGGCATGCTCCATGTGGCGCCATGGTGCCTGGCATGCTCCCGACATGCTCTTTGTGGCTCCATGCAGCCCATGGCCGACATGCTCCGTGCAGCATCATGGAGCTCATGCCAGGTATGCTCCCAACATGCTTTGCGTGGCACCGTGGACCTCGTGCCAGGTATGCTCCTGGCATGCTGTGCATGGTGCCATGCAGCCCGTGGCCGGCATGCTCTCTCTGCGTAGTGCCTAGGAATCCCCTCCTCTGTGGGGTGACAGCAGTGGTCTTTTCTGCCCCCACGTACACAGTGACCCTGCTCACTGTGGGCGCTGCTCCTTGGGGTGTTGGTGGTGGACCCTGCTTGCTGGGGCCTGGGGGTACATACAAAGAAAGGAGCAGGAGGTTTTCCACATTTTCCCAAAAGAAACGATATTCTTGAGCAAGAAGCCCTGGTGCAGCAAGTTGGGTCTAAACTTCAAAAACCCTACTTTTTTGTCTTATTTTTTTTTCCTCTTTTCTTTTTTTCTTCCCACTTCGTTTTTCATTTTGTACCTGCATGGACAGGAAAAAAATGAAAATGAACTCTGAAGGTGAGGGGGGTGCGGGATGGGAAGGAAAGAAGGGCTGACGGGTGATAAAAAGGAAACAGGTTTTAAGTTTTCGATTATATTCCAGATTCTTGTTTCGTTTTGGAGACGTTACCTGTGTGCTTGGAAAAGAACAAACATGCAGGCCTTCTTAGGGTGAGGGACTACAGGCAGGGGGAAGTGGAGTGGGGAAGGAGGTGGGTGTGTGAAACTTATCAAAACAAAAATGTCCCTCACGGGATCAGACAACCTTATCGGTGGGGCTGGGCTGGGGGATCCAGCGTCCTTGGGATGCCCTCCTTGTGTTCAGGTGAAGCCAAGGAAAGCAGTGGGCAGAGACCCAGCTCCCTCACCTGTTGCAGACCGAGGGTCCCAAAGAATAGAATAAACTTGCAATTATTAATAATGAGACAAACAGCCAGGAATGAAATAGAGCAGAGAGCGTAAAACAGGGGGTCAGCAGTTCTCGACTGAAGACCTCAAGCCAAGGTTCTCTGTCTTTTTATTCAAAACCAACAGGAAGTAAGTTACAAAAAATGGAATGCAAATGAAGCCAATCTATTTAAAACCTTGATGCCTCAGGGTGAATTCCAGCCCAGGAAGTAACACTCCCTCTGTAGGGGGCCCCTTGCCATTTCCTGTTTTCACAGAAGTAACACTCCATCTGTAGGGGGCCCCTTGCTGTTTCCTGTTTTGCAGGGAACGAACAGCTCACCTTCTAGGATCTGCCACAAGACAAATCCTAACTTACAGATTTGTAATTTCTTCAATTCCTGAACAAGGGTGTTCATATAATATTTGGTATCAAGTTTGGCTTCCCATATTCCCCCCCCCCTTTTTGTTTTTATCATAATTATGTTATCTAGACTAACCTCTTCTCTTCTTTGATTCATTCTTGCTTGTTTTGGTTTTCTCCATCCTTCATATACAAATAAATAAAACAGATTAAACATAATAAATTCAAAGAAATATTTTTAAAAATCTCCATATGATCAGAAGGATTCAGGTTAAATATTTCTTGAGAGTCTGTTTTAATTGACCCATTGCCACAGTGCTTGTCAGAACCAATTCTGATTAATCTCCTTTTTTGGTGTGTCTTTTACCATTCCCTATCACTCCTCCCTGAGAGAGGCCTCACCCTGATTCATAAGGAAAATGGGGCGGTGGACTCTCTTAGCTACTTCCTGCTGAAAAGGGATGCTGTAGGTTTCAGGGTGAAGATCTTCTCTCCCTACTCTGAAGGGCCCTTTGGCTACGGGAAACACATATACTTTTGAGGAGACTGATTTTGGAATTTAGATGCACTGTTATCAATTGCGCTCTGGGATACATGTTCATATCCTTGAAGATGCATCATGGAACTGCTGTAGTCTAGAAGACACAATTTTAGCTTACAAGTTAAAAGTACATGAGTCAACAATGAAAAGCAATAATATTCCAATTAGAGATTCTAATAATGACACAAATCAACTTACAGAGAGAAGATAATCCTTAAAATAAGTCTTATTGGCTGGCACTTTGTCTATTATAGTGAAAGGGCTAGTAACCACAAGATGTAGAGGTACAACTATGTAATTTATTGTTCTTAAGTCCTCGACCAAATTCCACTTACTATTGGATTGTTTTACAGCTAGGAAGGCCACATGTAAGGCATAGGTGAAGTAAGGAACTGCTTATGAGGTTTTCCGTCAATTCCAACAACTAAGGAATAGCGAGAAGAGATAGATCTGAGAAGGCTTTAAGATCGAATAATTAGGCTCTTGTGTCCAGGAGAAAACTGATATACTTAACCAGCAAAATTAATGCTCACCCACGGCTCTTCTGGGAGGCTTTGAATCACTGAAGCGTCCTCCTTTGTTTCCGGCTGAGAGTTGGGGTCTGTCAGCCATGCAGACCTGATGTGGGCTGTCTTTGGCCAAGTGTCTTTCAGATCCACACTTAAAACAAGTGAGTGGGAGCTTCCTCTCTACTCCCTTGCCTATCTGTGGGTCTTGTCTGTGACACTGT
>NW_006400222.1:19413-35260 GCF_000299155.1 Elephantulus edwardii | reverse complement strand
ATTAGGGGAGCTCTGGTGGCCTAGTGGCAAGAAGCTGCACTGCAATCCCAGAGGAACATGGTTCGAATCCACCAGATGCTCTGCCGGAGAAGGAGGCGCAATTATCCTCCTGTACCAGTCAGATCTGATTTGACGGTACACGCACACAAAATAATAATAATAAAAAAAATAAATAAAAAAAGTTTCAGTTAAATGTTGGATGACATACTCTGATTTTTTCTCTTGGTAAAGCAGTAGCCCACTGAAAACCTGAATTTTTTACTCTCCCTTCTTTCTTTCTGACAGTCTCTCTTCAAATGTCCTAATTGTCACAATTGTAACATTAAGTTTGGGACAAATTTAAAGTTCTTTTTAAAACAGCTTTGTTTCTTAGCACTTAAGAAAGTCTAACCTTTTGGATTTTACAGGTAGTCAGAGGGTATAACTTTTCTTTTTATATCTACTCTGAGGACTAAGTTGCATTTTCTGTTTTATCTGCTTCTAAACTTCTGGTTCATCTATCTATGCAGCTGTGAAAGACTGGTTATCTCTTCGCTGTTGGCATTCCGGACTACCAAAAATAAAGAAAAACTACCCATCTTTCAAATGCAGTCTATTTTTAAAAAGTTTATACTAACTCAGAGATTTTCATCCATGTTAAATTTTTTTCCAGCTGCAGCTTTTAAATTTATTAATCTTTATAACTTATTCTTTGCTTACTTCATCTTACGAATCAAGATTTTTCTAAGTTAGCTTAATTCTTTTACTTTTCATATGTCACTGAAATTATCAAATTGTATGAGCTCAAAGTACTATTATTAAATTAAACCTAATAAGGCAACAAACAACAATAACAAACTTAAAACAATCAACACAGTTACTATTCTTATTAAAGTCCATACAGGCTAAAATTCAATAGAAATTTGTTCTTTAAGTGCTATTCGTAAATCTCTGATAACATTATACCGAGTTTTAAAATTTGACCACGCTCCACGCACTGGCTTTAACCCATAATGTCACTATACATACTGAAACAACTGCAAAAATTACTTCTCTCTTACTTTTAGGAGAGAAATATATTGAGCTTCAGAGGATGGGGCTTCCCCCATGACTCTTTCTTATCAATTCTACCTCTGAATTTTTAATGTTTTCAGAGGGTGGGGTATATTCCCCATGAAATCTTTTTCTTCCCTTAAATTTGCCCTTTAAGGAGTGAGAGAATCCTCATGAAATTTTAATTCTATCCTTAATTTCCAAGGAGTGAAGATTCTCTCATGACCCTGTTTTTAATTTTCCCGAAAGTTTCACTTACCCTGAGCGAATTCCCTTCCAGTTCCTGGTGTCTGCTCGAAAAAGAGAAAGAAAGGGAAACCACCACCTTGTCCAAAGAAAAACCACCACCTTGTCCCTGGTTCGGGCGCCAGAATGTTGCAGACCGAGGGTTTCAAAGAATAGAATAAACTTATAATTATTAATAATGAGACAAACAGTCAGGAATTAAATAGAGCAGAGAGCGTAAAACAGGGGGTCAGCAGTTCTCGACTGAAGACCTCAAGCCAAGGTTCTCTGTCTTTTTATTCAAAACCAACAGGAAGTAAGTTACAAAAAAATGGAATGCAAATGAAGCCAATCTATTTAAAACCTTGATGCCTCAGGGTGAATTCCAGCCCAGGAAGTAACACTCCCTCTGTAGGGGGTCCCTTGCCATTTCCTGTTTTCACAGAAGTAACACTCCATCTGTAGGGGGCCCCTTGCTGTTTCCTGTTTTGCAGGGAACGAACAGCTCACCTTCTAGGATCTGCCACAAGAGAAATCCTAACTTATATATTTGTAATTTCTTCAATTCCTGAACAAGAGTTTTCATGTAATATTTGGTATCAAGTTTGGCTTCCCATACTCACCCCAGCTGGGGTTAAGGATGGGGCCCATCATTGCTGGTATTCAAATGATAAAGTAAACTTTGATCCCAAGGTTTTTGGCAGGGTGAGGAGTATGGTGGCAGGGACAACCCCAAAAGGCTATTGCTGCCCGGGACTAGCTTGTGCATCCAGGTTTGGTTTAGGGAAGTGGTGGCCCCAGGCTGCTGGGGAAGGAACAGGCCGTGGATGGGGTCAGGGTCCAGGTAAGGAATAGGGTTCTCCCCTCACTGATTCTGGGCCTGAGAGGGGAACTTTCAGTCATGTAGTGTACTGAAGTCAAAGCTGCCTCCCAACCCTTTGTCCCCCATTATCAGAACCTGGCCCAGCTGCCCTGCTAGAGATCCCCCCACTTTGATTCTGCCTTCCCATTTCAATGGTGAAATGTGTTTTCTTATGATGAAGAAAATAAAGACAAGACAACATGATGTAGTATCATTCACTGGCAGGGGCTGAGGATAAGGATGGGGACGGGGACAGGAACAGGGAGGCAGAGAGGAGACACACTGATGGTCAGACATGCTCTTCAAATGAGAGCCACAGGACAGACACATGGATGTATGGATGGATGGATGGATGGATGGATGGAGGGACAGACAGAGAAGCCATTTCCTGCTGCAGGGGGCAGGAGCTGCTGCGGACCTGGGCTAGTGTTAGGGACCCTGGCACAGCTGCTGAGGGTGACAGTACTTGAAATAGGTCAGGGGTTGGCTGGGCCCGGGGGTTCCGCTTGGGGTCCAGGGATGGCAGATATTCTTCATGTTTGGTACCGGCCAGGTCCTAATGGAGGGTCTCCCAGCAGTTTTCAGAGCCGCATAGGCAGGGGATCCTGACATCCTTGATGGGGAACTTGTCTTCTTTGATGCTGATATGTTTCTTCGAGCAGATGACAATCTTCTGTGACTCTGCTGTGATCACGTTGGCTTAGCGGTTGGGGCTGCAAGTTTGATTCATGAAGCGGGCAAAGTTGCTACTCTGGGTGGCATCCACGGTGGTGTCACGGTCTACACAGAACATACAGCTGTTACCAACACATCAGCCTTGTAGCGCATCTCCCGCATATCAGTGATCACCTGGGGGATGGTCTGTCCCACATACTTGATGATCATCTCTCTGCCTGCAATGGGCTCTTTGTTGAATATGTCCCAGTTGTGGGTATGGCTCCTGCATAATTTGAGATTTCTTTTTCCAGGAACTTAAGGAGGTCTCACTGTCGCACACATATGCTAGTGAAGGAGGACATGAGACACTACAGCTTGGAACACCACTCTGAGCTGGCCTGAGTGTGGATGTGAGGCTGTGATGGAATAATCATGTCCTCAGTGTCATCAGGCAGCTCGCCGGTGCTGGTCCAGCTGCTGTTGAGGTACCTATGGTTGTCTTTCTTGTCGATGATGTAGACGCCCTTGCTCTGGGCACAGCAGGTCACATTTTCCCTGAGCCTGCCGTCCTGCTTCTTCCTCTTGGCTGGTGGGAGGATGGTAAACCCAGAGGGTGTTGTTGAGCCTGTCCGTGCCATTGTCTTGCTGTAGGAGTCGCTCATAAGTGACACACAGGTATCAGAAAATTTCCTCATTGATGCTACTGTTCCAAATGTTGTATAGGATGATCATATCCCCAAAGTCAGAGTGGGATTGGAAGAGGGCCTGTGACATTTATAGCTCAGGTGGGAGAAACAAAGGTGTTCAGTAGGTCCTCATGGTACTTCTTTTATGGCCAGCACCAGGGTCCCCATGCCTTGGCCAGCTCCACGTCATTCTTGGTGGCCTCATCCTAGCCTCAATATCCCAGGGACATGGCCTTAGCAGGCCACTGGTTCTCAGGCTCTTTGAAGCACAGCTTGGTGGGCTCCACTGGTAGCTGGGGTAGGGCTACATGGCCCTGGGGTCATTAGTGCTGGGGAAGATAAGGTTTTGGGGTTTCCTGGCACAAGTAGAAAGTCCCTGCCCAGGGCAGCTCTTGGCAGTTTGACGAAGGGTCCATCCAGGGAGAGCATCGCTGGTGGGGACCGCCGGGGCCAGCCTGGTCTTCTCGTTGGGGGGTGGGGAAGGGGCCAGTGGTGCTGGCAGTAGGGGTGGTAGAGGAGCAGGGTTCACATCTGGGCCTGCAAGATGGGGATGGGCAATGCCAGCAGCAGAGCCAAGGGTAGGGGCAGGCGACTGCTGGGCTCAGGTAAGGTGCTCTTGAGGTTGAAGTTCTCTCGTGTCGTCTGAGAGAGGCTTGCACTGCTCAGGCAGGGGGGACGTAGACCGGTAGGAGAAGGGACTGCCGGGTACCTGAGGAGAGCTGAGAGATACGCTGTTGCTACCCTATGACAGCAGAGGGACATTGCCGTCAAGTCTCTATTGGCGGGTTTTGGAGACAGTTGAATGGCTCCTTCCTGCGCTAGTCCAGGCTCTCCGGGGGTGCTGTCTGACGGCTGTAGGCAAAGGGCGTTCTTCCCTGTGGGTGCAGGTCTCTGTGTGTTCGTCCTCCAGCTGTATGTTCATCTCTTCTTCCAGGCTCAATAAACCCCTTACATCTGCCTCTGTGGCCAGCATTCCTTTTTTCAGGTCCTTTGCTGTGTCCTCCATGGCAGGAGGCGCTATAATATACTCAGTCACCTTATCCTTTCCTCCTCCTCTTCCTCTTCATTTTCTGAGGAAGAGGAGGAGGACTCCAACTTGACTCGAACCCAGAAGACTCAGAACTTTTGCTGGATTATTCCACATCTGCTTTGGAGGTGGTGGTGCTCACGGTCCCCTCTTCCTCCGAGTCCAGCTCTTCCTTCCCACTTGCCTGTGACTGGGGTGTGTCTTCCTTGTTGTCAGTCTCTTTTCTGGTCATGGCTGTCTGGCTCATCATCATCGTCCTCCTTTTCTGACGTGGATGAGGTTGATGATGAGGAGATTTGGCTTCTGGGGCTGCCCTCCTCCTAGTCGATGTCTTCCTCCTCCCTATCCTTCTCATTGTTTTGCTACCATTCCTCCTTCTCCTCCTTGTGTGAGGCTGAGGCTGAGGAGGAGGGGGGGTTATGTGTTGGGCAATGAGGACCCAGAAAACAACTCCTTCCCTCAGTGTATATTGTCCCAGAGCAGTTTTTCATAAGGTGTGTAAACATCATCGTGCCACAATTGATTTCTGAACTGGGACAGTAGAGGACCTAGTTGTTTTAATACTCTACTGGAGCAGAGCTAATCCTCTTTAGAGGGAATGAAGTAGTGGCAGGTATGGGGAGCACAGTCACTCTCCCTCACAAGGCAGGTAAAGGACTCATTTGTGTCTACATATTACCTAAGAACTGTCAGCCATCCTTACAGTGTAGGGATAGGACTTAGGAGCAGACATGATTAAGGTGATGACTATCTATGCCACAATCCATGAGGAAATGGGGTTCGGCCTTCATCCTCTCTTCTCCTCCCCCCAAATCATGTATGTGTATAACATAAGTGTGTCCACTTTCTGTGCTGTGAGTTCTTGGTCAAGTGCAGGTTCAGTTCCCCGTTTTACACGGATAAGTAATTTACTTTAGAAACAATTCATTCTAGAAATGGTTGTCTAGGTCTCGGGCGCAGAGGTTGGGAATAGGGTTTGAAGAAATGGTATAAAAGGCAAAAGTGAACACTGTGGGGATGGGAGTAGGGGTGCCGGGAAGAAGAGTGAGTGAATATTTCTTTGTATTGAATTTATATGATGAGGAGCTTGATAACAAGCCAAGGTCTGGGCTGGACTCTGCTCTCATGACTGTCATGGAGCTTGTTCCTGGCTTGCTCTACATGGTGTCATGGAGCTTGCTCCTCTGTGGGCTGACCCTGGCAGTGTTTCCTTCTGCCACCGGGTGTATGTTGGCCCTGCCTGCCGTGGTGCCCGGCCAGGGACTTGCCTGTGTCATCTTGGGGGCTGGGGGAACAGGGCACATATGAGGGGTTTTACACAAGAAACAGTGGTCTTGAGAAAGAGTGGTGTATCCCGTACAGTTAAAGTTGGTTCTGAAGTTCAAAAATCCTCCTTTGTTGGGCTTGTTTCTCCACCCCACCCCCTTCTCCTTTTGTTTTTTATTTTGTACATGCGTGGAGATGGAAAAATAAGATCCATGAAAATGAATGTTGAAGATGATGATAAGAGGGGGTGGGAAATGGGAAGGAAAGAAGGGCTGAGGGATGGCAAAAAGGAAAACAGGTTATAAGGTTTTGATTATCCTCCATACTTTTCCTTTTTTTGTGAGAAGTCACCTGTGTGCTTGCAAAAGAATTAACAGGCTGACCTTTCTGGGTTGGTGGTTTACCATCAGGGGGAAGCAGAGTGGGGAAGGATCTCGGTCAGTGAAGCTTTTAAAAACAAAAGTACTCCACACATGATCAGAGGACTCGTATTGGCAGTGCCAGAGAATCCACCAGTCTTGGGAGGGTCTCCTCTTGTCCAGGTGAAGCCAAACACAGCAGGTGGCAGAGACCTGTGTCATTCACACCTGCTGGCCTTGTCATTGCTGATATTGAAATGATAACGTAAATATTGACTTCAGGGTGTTGGTGAGGAATATGGTGGCAGGTAAAACACTAAAAGGCCATTCCTGCTTGGGTCTAGCTTGGTCACCCATAGTTGGGTTAGGGAATCGTTGGCCCCAGGCCGTTGGGGAAGGATCATGCCTTGGAAGGGATCCAGGGTCCAGGGAAGGAGTAGAGTCTACCCCTCACTGATTCTGGGGCTGAGGGGGAGGGGCCTTTTAGGCACTTACTGTTTTGACGTCAAAGCTCCTTCCTGATCCCTCAACCCTCTCTGTTGTCCCCCATTCTCGGCACTTGGCCTAGCCATTCTGCCAGCAATCCCCCGCTCTTTGATTCTGCCTTCACATTTCTACAGTTAAATGACTTTTGTTATGATGAGGAAGGGAAAAAAAGAGTACACAACATGATGTAGCAGCATTCACGGGAACGGGATGAGGATAAGCATAGGGTCAGAGTCAGGGACGTAGAGAAGATAGACACTCACTCTCAGAAACGCCCTGCAAGGACATGTATGAAAACATGAGCCACATTAGCAACACTCACATGGATGGATGGATGGATGGATGGATGGATGGATGGATGTGTGTATGGATGAATGGGTGGTCTTTGTCTTCTCTGTGTCTTTACTTTTCCAAACATGGCACCCCTCTCCAAGGACCAGTTCTTCCTTGCAACGTGCATGCTGAAAGTATATCAGAGGAAGTTTCAGAATCCCTGCCTCCAAGGTTCAGCCCAGCTTCACCTTTTCCAGGATAAATCTGTCTGTTCTTCCAGCAGTTTGTGGTCTATTTGACACTCTTCTCCAGCACTGTAGCTCAAAGGTATCTATTCTCTTTCTATCTTCCCTATACACTGTCCAGCTCTCTGATGAATAGCATGCAATTTCAGAGTATAGACCAGATCAGGCACACCATAGTCCCCATCATGATGTCGTTGGTTTTCAGTACTCTGGAGAGATACCTGACTGCTGACTTTCCCAATGCAATTCATCTCTAGATTTCCTGGCTGCTGGCATCAAGAGTGTTGACTATGGAGTTAAGCAAACTAAAATTGTTAACTTTCTCAATATCTTCACCATCCATCCTGATGTGTCCAATTTGTTCAGTGGAAAGAATCTTTGTCTTCTTGATGTTGAGCTTCAATTCATATTGAAGGTTGCGGTCCTTGACACTTTTCAGCAAGCGCTCCAGGTCCTCCTCCATTTCAGCAAGCCCGGTTGTGTCATGTGCATAAAGTAGTTTGTTGATGAATCTTCCTCCCATCCCGATGCCACATTTCTCCCCGTACAGCATAGCGTCACGGATGAACTGTATCACATATAGATTAAAGAGGTACGGAGACAGAATGCATTCCTGGCAGACCTCCTTCCCAATTTTGAACCATGCCATGTCTTCTTGCTCTGTTCTGAATAGCATCTCTCGTTCAAAGTATAGGTTTTAGAGAAGCACAATGAAATGTTCTGGGATTCCCATTTTTCTCAGTCACAGCTTGTTGCGATCCACACAGTCCAACGCCTCTGTATAGTCCATGAATCACAGATAGACAATCTTCTGCTATTCTCTGCTTTTTGCTAAGATTCAGCTAACATTAGCTATAATATCCCTAGTAGTTCGACCTTATCTAAATCCAGCCTGCACATCCGGCAGTTCTCTGTTGACATATCGGTCCAGTCGTTTTTGGATCATTTTTGGCATAGTCTTGCTCTCAAATGACATTAATGATACTGTTTGATCATTTCTGCACTCTGTCAGGTCACCTTTGCATGGAATGGGAACAAATATCGAGCTATTCCAGTCTATTGGCCAGCAGACCGTCCTCAAGATTTCTTGGCCCAACTTAGGGAGCACATCTAGGGAAGCATCTGTCTGTTGAAACAAGTCCATCAGTATGTCGTCCACTTCTGGAGCCTTCCCTCTCCCCCATTTTTTCAGAGCCAATTGAACTTTGTCCTTTATCTCCACAGGCTTTTGCTCATAAGTTATCTCATGAAATAATTCTGCATCCGTCCATTCCTTCTGATACAGTGACTCTGTGTACTCCTTCCACCTTCTTTAAATGTTTCCTGCATCTTTTAACATTTTATCCAAAGCATCCTTAGTATAGCCATTTGTAGCTAGAATTTCTTTTTCAACTATTTCCTCTTAATAAACAAACACTGAGTGAGGTGGCCCTTTTGATGTTTTGACTCCAGCTCTCTGCACATTTCATTATTTTTTCTTTTCATGCTGAGCTTCCCTCTGAAATTTTCTGTTCAGCTCTTTGATTTCTTGATGTCTTCTTTTAGGTTTGTTTTCTGTGCCCTGTAATGAAATACTCAGTTTCATCTGACTTCCATCCTGGTCTTTTCTTTCTCTTTAGCCTTTGTCATCATCTTTTGCATTCTTCATGGACGATATTCTAGATATCCTCTCACTGGTTATTTGTTCTAAGTTCATGAGTGCTCAAGGCCTCAAACCTGTTTAGGATATGGTTTTGTAGGTACAAGATTTAGTCGTGCACAGGGCATCCTGCAGTAGCAGTAGCCTTCCTCCCAGGGCAGGTCCAGAACCCAATTCTTAATCTATTCTGCAGTGGGCTCTGCCATTTTTCCAGGGTAGTTGTGGATTCTGCTTTGTTCATATAGGATTCGCTATCCTTTTAGTCATCTTTTCCAGACATATTTATGAGTCATGTGTCCATAAACCATTCTGCATCCATGTCAGTATTCCCTTAAAGGCAGTTCCAGGACTCAGGTGCGCCCATGTCCACGTGCAAGTCCGCCAGGCATCTCGACCAGGCAGTTAACATCTGCGGCATGCAAAGTCATTTAAAAAAGTACAGATTCGATAAAAAGGAAGGTGGACAAACCAGGCATGCAGAGACCATCCTACATCAGGTATTTTACCCTTCAGAGGGCAAATAGAACACTCCTCCCTCTCCTTGTCCTGTGTTCTCTCCTTCTCCCCTTTCTCTCAGTCATTTTCATCTTTTTTGGATAAGCCTGAGTATTTCAAGCTTGACTGGAATCAGGAAGACTCAGAACTTTGACTGGATCATTCCCTGTCTGCCTTGGATGTGGTGGCTCCGCAATGGCCACTTCCTACTTGGGTTGTGTATATCTGTATCATGGGGAACAAGCCTGGTGGGAAAGATGGACAGTGGGTTCATGATGGGGCATTTGCCTTTATGTTGTTTATAGTCTTTGTTCTAGTGTTTGCTTGTGTGCTTCCTCGAAGCCAAAGTGGTTATTCATCATATAGCTAGAATCTATTTTTTCTAATTGTTACAGTTAAAAACTTGATCTTTGTTAGGATGCCCACATCTAACAGCTTCCCTCAATAACTTTATCTGTATCTTAGTTTTCTACCTATTTGGATCCCATTTAGGTCAGCCATCTTATTTTGGTACATGTAGGTCTACATACTTTTTGTCTGGGAAAACTTAAATCTTCTATTACCCAGGTCTTGCATGGGCATGCGGGAGAATCTAAGTGTTGGATCTAATGTGCTCATCAGGTTGTAAGGGATGTGGGAGAAGTGCAGCGCAAAGCTAGATTTAAAAACAAGAGTAAGAGATAAAAATCTATAATAGCTCTGGCACTAGTTACCCAAACTTGGAAAGCCTTAGAAGGCATATTTTAAATACCACTTTTCAAATTCTAAGTGTTCTTTGCTCCGTGCTCGTGAAAGACGGTTGACTTTGTCTACCCTTAAGATAATAGACATATGTGGCTGCCCCTGTTTCATTGAATTGGAATTCACAGAATGACACCCTGAGCCTCTGGAAGATACCTCTTTTAGGTCAACTAAACAGATTGCAGAATCCTCCTATGCACCTCAGATGTTACCTGTCTAATTTGCACCAAGGGCAGAAGGTGAGCGGTAGGTGATATTTCTTTCTCATATTGTCATTGTACTCTTTACCTGTGGCATGGTGGTAATTGATGTTCTATTTTAGCAATAGTCTTCATTTGTGGCAAGTCAGTGGACCAATGCTTGTCTTCCAATTACACTGCATTGTGTATCCGTGCATTTTCAACCCTCCAAATCTCTGTATGCATGGAACACCGAGTTTTAGAACCTCACATGTGTATGTTATGTAGTTAATGAAGGTAATGTTATTTTGGTAGGGAATTGTTTTTAAAAGTTTTATTTCTGGTGTTTGAACCGTCACATTTGATATGACTGGTAAAGGAGGAAAATGACCTTGTTTCTCCAGTTGAGCAAGACTGTATACTTTTGAGATGGCAGTGCATCCAGACTCTGGAAACTAGTCTCACAGAGCTCTTTTTATCATTTGTTCTTCAAAAAGAGATTTCTTGTTAAGCGCTCCATCAGCCATGCACGTTAACATTTAATAATTTATATAAATTTGTGAATTGTAACGTCCATAAATTGTACTTTAATCTGTAAGAGTTGCAAAGAATGATTGAATCTGTATGTTTTAGTGAGCTCAAGAATTTTAAGATATTAGAATTATACTTAATGCTTTAATGCATGCTGTGAATTGGGATTAGTGGTTCAATACTTGTGATCGGGTGAGTCCCTTTGTTGTGATGAATTTACGTTTTGCAATGTGGATAAGTTGAAATTACTGCTTCCTAGGAGTAGGAGAGAGAGAGAGAGAGAGAGAGAGAGAGAGATGAGCTGGCCCAGCGAAGAGAAAATGATGTGACCAAGACAAAGGTGGGTGACTTTTAGTTTGCAGCCCTCAGGCCAGTCTTTCATTGTTTTTGTTCAGACATTCCTCTAGTTCGTATAGCCCTGGTGTACAAGTTGCCATCCTGTGGTCACTTGTGGTTGCTGTGAGGCCGAACACTGTGACACGGATGTGTCAAATGCGTTAATGGTTGGCTACCCAATGCTGACTGAGAGTGGGGTGGAGCTCCCCGATTCAACAAGCGTGGAAGGAGGAGTGGCGTCCACTTCCATAATACCTTGCCTCTGGAAACCCTATGAACTTGGAGAGAGGATGAAAGGCACCCAAGAGTCAAGGACTCTCCTTCATAGGTCGCTGTGAGTCGCCTGCGACTCGACGGCACTTAACAACAAACAACAACAGGAGTAGGTGTCTCCATATGTTGTAATGAAGTTATAAGTTCAAGTGTAGATAAAATCCAAGTAAGGGTTTAATGATTGCTGTGTAAGAGTGAATTCAGACTTAGATTTTATGAATTATTTAGCGGATGGATTACAATGAATGGTATAATGCTTTGCACCCATGAGTGTCTTCCTCTTGTGGTGAGTTTGTGAATTGCGGTGTATATACATTGCAGTTAATGCTTGATAAGAAGATGGAGACTTGCTGTAGGTGGGAGAATTTTTATCCGTGGTTCTCAGACCTCCTTCTCATAGTTTTTGTTCAATCATTATTCTAGGTCCTACAGTTCTGATGTCTCCACTTGCTCTATGGAGGTGACTTGTGGTGGTTGTTCAGCTGAACACTGTGACACTGATGTGCAAAATGCTGTACTGGTTAGCCATTGCACACATTGGTTGCTGGAGCTCGCTCCCTGACTTAAAAATGCTTGGAAGCTGCAGTGTCATCTATTTTCGTAGTACCTTGTCTAATGAAATCCTTTGAACATGGAGAAAGGATGGAAGTCATGCCAGTGTACATGAATTTTGTTCATAGGGTCACTAGGTATCGCCTGAGACTCGAAGACACTTAACAACAACAACAACGACAATAACGTCAGACATTTACATCAAGCCATTTTTTACTGTATTTCTCCCCCCTCCCCCCTTTGGTGCCTCTGCAGAGGTCTGGTGCAAGCGTTTCAGGAAAATCTGTTTTGCATGTTTTCTCAGTACGTTCAGTGTGGTCGAGTACGTGTCCCTGGGGTCTTTATGATGCATGAATTTTTGTGGTTATGCATGGCAATATGAACCCTTGTTTTCTGGGTATGATGATATTGTGGTAAGCCTGTCTCTTGGAGTTTGTGGCTGTGAGGTTTTAAGTGTGAATTCCTCTTAAGATATGAGTTCTGTGCAGGATATGGTGACTTTGTGTACCCTTCAAAGGGTATAGTCCAATGATGTACATATTTCAAGGATGGACATTGCACCTCAAGGCTCCATATATTATCCTATGTGTAGTTATATAGCATCAGTCTTTCTGGGAAGCATCTACAAATTTTCGGGAATGCCACTTCCTGCCTGGAATCGAAAATAGGCAACCCTTTGTCTGCTGTGTAACTCATAAGAGTTATAGAATTTGTCTTTAGTGATGGTCTGGTGTGAGATTCTAGACTCTTATTTTATTGCCATTCTCTGTGCAAATCATGTGCAAGGTGAGTTATCACTATACTTTGAGTGCAGCCTTCTCCCTTCACCAAGGTTGGGCCCGGAGTTGTGTGTGTGAGAGTGTGAGTGTGTGTGCGCGGTGAGGCAGGGTGAGATGTACTCCATGAGAAGGGCTTGCACTTTTATCCATAGGGGAGTTTGGGGGCACTCTTTTTTGCAGTTGTTAGTATAAGTATTGATCCTCTTTTCCTGCTCATAATTCTTTCCTCTTTATGGTATCTCAGTCTTGTTGTATGCTTCTCATGTTCCTGTGGAATTGTAAGCACTTTGTAGGATCATTGTTGGCAGTTATACTTTTAGGTGTGAGGAGAAAAATGATGTGCATGCACAGTTGATGTGCGAAGGAAGCCTTCAGAGGAGGAAGTCGCCATGTGTGCTTGGGTTTGGTGCTCTTAGGAAAGTGTTTTTCCCCCCATAGTGAATTTTTTACTTGGAAGTACTGCACAGTTACAGTGGTGTGAGGAGTGGGTTTCTGGCAACTTTCAAAAAAGCTCTCCCCCGCCCCCCAACGAGTTTGAGCCTCGAAGGCTTCCGTACATCTGCGGTGCAAGTTAGGGTGGGGACATCTGGTCACGTGGTTCTCGGGATGCATTCTTCACCTGAAGAGATTCCTAAATTGAAGACTTCCGTATGTGAGGTACCCTCCTTGGGAAGTTTGCTTTTTCACCTAAGTTAGATTTTATTGAGAAGGCTTCCGGTTTTTTACTGCTTCTTAGGGCCGGAAATCTTGTTCTGTGGGCCTTGGCAAGACTCGCTTTCACCTCAATTGAAATTTATTTCTAAGGTCTCCGTGGTTTTGTGAGGCAATTTACAGTGTAAGCGTGGTTTCCATGACGTCCTTGGAAAGCCTTTGCTTCACCTGAGGTACTTTTCAGTTGGAAGGCTCCCGTCTTCCTGTGACGTGGAAAGCCGGTCAGGTGTTCCTCGTCAGGCCTTCCTTTTTTCCGGAAGGAGTTCTTACTTGGAAGGTTCGTAGCGCTCGTCAAGAAGCTTTCAGTTGGAAAAGGCGGCTCAGGGGGCCAGTGTCTGCTGCTGTTGGCAGAATGTGTCCTCTGGGCTGTTTGCTTTGTGTCTTTACCGATGGATTTCTTTCCTCGGCAGCCGTTTCTCAGGAGAACGCCTTAAGGTGAGGAAACTCAGCGGCTACCTTCTGGGTGGGCAACGGGCTTTATGGACTTATCTTCTATGTCTGTCCCTCCTTCTGTGAGTGTAGCTTGTGTTTTCATAAAGATATGGACCGTCTGGGGAGTCGAGCTCCTCTGTGAAACTAAACGAGGTAGCTTTGTGTCTGCCATGAATTCATGAATTGAACTTCCTCGTGTCTTGAGGAGCAGGCGGGCATGAACAGTCATGTTTCTCGACCTCTCAGCCCTCAACCTCCTCTTTGCAGGGGCACGAGGGTAAACTTATGTACAAGCTGAGGCAGCGGCGGGGCCTTTCTTGGTCCCTATATCGTTAGGTCGACTCCTCTCCCTACTGTTGCCTTCCGTTTAAGTGTCTTTGTGTCTGAGGTGAGCTGTCCTCAGGGAGAAGGCCTTCTGCAGCGATAAGGGCAGGTGGCGTGTGACATAACTTTTACTACTCTCTCTTGGTAGCCTGTATCCACCATTTTCTTTCTTTCGGGGCTCAAGTCCTTCCTGTTTGTGCAGAGGCACACCTGTTCCTCATTGACGTGGTGTGCTACTTCCAATTTATCTCCACCTGACCTGAACAATAATAACAAGTCACAGGGCTCGTTGGAGTTCTAATTGGAATGAGTTCACTTTTAATTCGTTGGAGGCGAAGTCTGGTGCTACTAGCCGAGGTCATTTCATCTCCAATACTGTACATTACAGGGGTTGCAAATAAAAAGCTTCAAGTTGTATCTTGGTACTACGCAGGTGGGGTCCTTGTGAGGGGACACTTCTTATCTCCCACTCTTTGCTTCATAGCGTCAAGTCCACGGTCGTAGCTGACTGTTTTAGGGCTTGAGGTCAAAGCTTTTCTATAACTTTTACTGCTGTGTGCAATGATGCATTCTTTTCTTGCTCCGAGTCCCTGTTTCTTTGTGGACAGTGGGAGCACGCATTTTGGGGTCTTGTACCCGTTTTCTTCTTCATTGTGTGCTCCTACCCTCTATGCGTGTTAGGTAGGGTTCTTTTACCATGTGAAGGATGTCATCATTTAGCCTTATTTATTCTTTTACCTTTGATTTATCTGTTAGCTTTTTCTGCATTTTTTTTAAAAGGTAAGGTTAGGTTCATGGTTTACAACCAAGCGTTAGAGTTTGAGTTTTACAGTTGAGTGCCCCAAGGAGTTTTAAAAGTTTTCGGTTAGTTTATTTCTTTAATTTTTTTCACTCATGTAACCTGTGTTTCAAGCTTCCTTTCATCGACCTTGCATTATAGAGGATTCTTTTCTAATTTTCCTTTTCACAACATTTATCACCTTTGATCTATAGCCACTGTTTATTTCCTTGCCTTATCTGTCCCCCAATAGATTTCCTTCCACTTTGGGTGGTCACAGGGCTAAGGTTTTCAAAGACCATCTTTCGGTTGGTGTGCCCACTTGAGGGTCGATCCATCAACTACAACTTGACAGTAAGATAAGACTTCATGAGTTTATTGATGCGCTTTGTTTTGCTTGAAGACTGGGAGGGATATGGTATGTACAGCATATAGCAGATACTTAAAGTAGATGAAACCCTCTGGATGTTTCCAGAGATGAAGCTAGGACCATTGACTGTTTGTATTGAAGTAGGGAGACTAAACTTGGGGTTGGTATGGTGGAGGGAGGCTTACTTGGCCTTAGAGTTTTATTTTGTTAGATTCAGAGTTAGGTTTCTTTCTTTCTCTTTTCTGTGCCTGTCTTCCCCTCTCTCCTGACTTTTTCTTTTTTAAATTACTCGGGTGGCATTTGGAAGGTCTGTAATGATAAGAGGCAGAAAACCCCTGTGAAGGTTCTTCCCAAGGACAGTTCAAAGAGGAGCAGTTAGGATGCAGATCAAGCCCATGGAGGAGTGCAAAGACTTAGGGCAATTTATCACGACCTAGGCGCTTTTAGGCCAGAGAGTGAGAGAGAGGTTACATAGAATTTTCATTTTGCATAGTTCTCAGAGAATTTTAACAGTTTACTTAGACATTTTCCGCATGTTTTCAGAGGCTCCCATTTGTATGGTAAGTACGTTATTAAGAAAATGTGGTTT
>NW_006400222.1:16942-18640 GCF_000299155.1 Elephantulus edwardii | reverse complement strand
CCCTTCAGGACTGCCTTCTTGGCCTTCAATGCCTTTGCTTTGGCTTCAGTTTTGGGAGGGGCAGGGGCTTCCTTCTTTGCTTTCGGCACCATCTTCGTAGAAAGGCCACTTCCACTTCTTAAAATTACACTTAATGGTTTAATGCATGCTGTGAATTGTAATTAATGATTCAGTGCTTGCTGTGAATGGATGAATCCCTATGTTATGAATTTATCTATTGACATGTTGAGAAGTTTTAATGACTGCTTTCTAAGAATAGGTGCCTTCATATGTTACAATGCATTCAGTAATTAAAGTGCAGATACATTCCAAGTAAAGGTTTAATGCTTGCTGTAAATGAGTGAATACAGATTAATCACGATTTTATGAACTGTTGTGCAGATGGATTGTAATATTATGCTTTGCATCAACGAGTGTCTCCCTCTTGTGGTGAGTGTGTGAATTGCAGTGTATAAAAATTACAAGTCCTTGTTCGTATGTGCACCCAAAATAGGCAAACTTACGTCTATTGTGTAACTCAGAAGAGTTAGAAAATCTGTCTTTGGTGATGGTGTGGTGTGAGCTTCCACACTCAGTTTTTGTTGGCGGTCTGTGGGAAAAATCTCATGAAAGATGAGTCATCACTATATTTTGAGAGCAGCCTCCTCTCTTCACCAATGTTGGGCCTGGAGGTGGGGTGGGGTGTGTGTGTGTGTGTGTACACACACGTACGCGTGCATGCATGTGCAGACTGTGGCTGGGTGATCAGTACTCCGTGAGAAGGACTTGTACGTCTATCCATAGGGAGTTTGAGGGCGCTGTATCCTGCACTGGGTATACTAAGTACTGATCCTCTTTTTCCTTCTCATACTTCCGTCTCTATGGTATCTCCGTCTTGTGTGGTGTTCTTGTTCCTGTGTCATTGTTAGCACTTTGTAAGATCACTGTCAGCACTTTGAGTTTCTGGTGTGTGTGAGGAGAAAGATGGAGGGCATGTACAGTAGATGCGAGAAGCCTTCAGGGGATGGAGTCGCCTTGAGTATTTGGCTTCGGGTGCTCTTTTGAAAGTGTTTTTTCACCTTTTTATTTGTTTTCAACTTCTTATTTGTTGGTACTGCGTACTTATCTGATGTGAAGAGAAAGGGTTTCTGGGAGCCTTCAAAAAAGCTTTCCTTTCGCATTTTGAACTTCCAAGGCTTCCGTATGTCCCTGTTGTAGGTTAGCACGGGGACATCCGGTCACGTGGTACTCCGGAAGCATTTTCACCTGAGGGAACTCTTAATTGGAGGGCTTCCTTATGTGAGGCAGTTGATATTGGAACATAGGGTTCCATAGCCTCCTTGGGAACCTTCCTTTCCTCCTTAAGGAGGTTTATTTTTGAAGGCTTCTGGTTTCCTGTACTGCTACTTAGGTGGGAAAGCTTGTTAGATGGTCCTTGGCAAGCCTCACTTTTGTCAGAATGAAAATTTCTTTCAAAGTCTCTGTGGTTGTGTGAGGCAATTTAGAGTCCAATGCTGGTTTCCATGACGTCCTTGGAAAGCTTTCATTTCACCTGAGGTACTTTTCAATTGGAAGCCTACGTCTTCCAGTGATGGATAGAGACAGTCAGGTGGTCCTTGTGGCGTTTTCCTTTTTTTCCAGAAGGAATTTTTAACCTGAAGGCTTCGTGGGGCTCGTCCAGAAGCTTACAGTTGGAAAAGGCGGCACAGGGGGCCAATG
>NW_006400222.1:11184-15762 GCF_000299155.1 Elephantulus edwardii | reverse complement strand
GTGAGGGATTTAATCATTTACCTGTATTCATTCTTTTAACTTTGTTTTGCCAGTTAGCTTTTTTCTCAGTCTTATTATTTCTATTTTGGAAATTAGCATTTGGGTTTGTTTTTTTTTTTTAAAGGTAGGGTTAGGTTTTTGGTTAAGGATTGAATGTTACAGTCTGAGTTTTAAGGTTCAGTGCCCTTAGCATTTTTAGAAGTTTTCTGTTTGGATTTTTAAAAAATTTTTTTTTTCACTCATATAACTTGTGTTTCCAACTTCTCTTCCTTGACATTGCATTACAGATGATCGTTTCCAGATTTTTGGTTTATTAAAATGAATCATGTTTGATATATGCACACTATTTCCTTGTTGGTCCTCCAATGTATTTCCTTCTTTGTTGTGTGGTCTGATGAGTAATATTTTCAGAGACCAGTTTTAATTTGGGGAGCCCACTCAAGGTTCGATTAAAGTGCAGTGGGTACGGGTTCCATGGTCACAAACTTTCCTCTTTTAACGTGAATTCAAAAAGTGAGAAGGGCGAACATTCATTTTTGCTTAGATGATTTTGGATCACTGTCTACAATGGACACAAACAAGTTACCAAACTGTGCTTCATAGGGTTTTCTGCAGATGAACTTTGCCTTCATGATAGGTTGGTTGTAAGATGGAAGTTGTAAAGGTCGCAGTTGGTAAATTCCAGGCTTCTTCACAAGGCAGGTAACATATACATATCTTGCAGCATCACAGTTAGTCCTCTGAACAGGCCAGGTACAGAAGTTAGGAGTGAGAATATCATCTATGTTCACAGGGCTTTTACCTACCATAGTGTAAGTGCTTCAGTAAGGTGTTCAGGGACCATCCTGCCTAAATTGTGTCTCCAACAGGGCCAGTAGAAGAATCCTTTGTGGAAAGATCATAGGGGGATTGTTCTTGTGCTTAAGATGGTTCTTGTTATTAAGATTGAAAGTATACTAGGCTCAGGAATGTGAAGGTCGTCATTTTGCATGATTTTCAGCCCATCAAAGTGGACGGGCTCTGAGAATCAAGTGGCATGAAACCACCCCATAGTGGGGCTAGTCTTAGGTAACAGGCAGACACAAGAGTGACACGTGTAGAGATCTTACAGTAGCACTGTCAGTCCTTTTGACAGCATAGGTATAGTGCTAATGATTCCATAAAACAGGCAGAAGTAGTTTTGGGGAGTTTTAGCAGGGAGGGAGGTCTGGCATTCAGCATATTCACGGATCATCATGCTGCATTGTCAGTACTCTTATCATGTGAATTATAGTTCTTAGGTTGATATGGATAATCCTGTGCTTTTGCTCATCCCACGTACCTTCCATACACAGTATTTAAGTTTGCTGTGATCTAGCCGTGGAAAGTTCAAGCTTCCATGCAGTGTAGGTACTATACTCACTTTGCATACAGCATAAGTAGCATCAATGTCATTCAGTGGTTTATGAACAGATAGAAGACTCTGGAGTTCTTACTCTGTGGTGCCGTTGGCCCTTAATTTTTCACAGGAAATTATGCACTTTTTTTTTCCTATAGATCATTCTGTTGTCCTATCTGCTTTTTTCCTCACTGTATCTGCAGGGGTCATGCATGTACACACCATTTTTCAGCAGTTCAGCCATCCAAAAAGGAAAGGTATAGGGATCAGCTGCTCTCAGATAATCATGGCACTCTGTCTTTCCTCCTTAAAGGATACTAAAGTCCGTGGTGTTGAGAGTCCTTTGAAAAGCTTGGGCTTGCTAATAGGATAGGCCCAGGACTCAGGGGTCCTCTGAGCATCCTGCAGTAGTGGTACTCCTCCTGAATGGGAAGGTTTAAGATTTAGGAATGCTGTGACAGTCATACAGTAAGTATCTTAGTTTTCATATTGCAAGTTCCAATTCTTTGCGTGAAAAGACTATCAATACTTTTTAAGATGAGTCCACTCGTATGGCTGGTAGAGAACCTGAGTGTTTAAGGCTATCAGATCATAGGTGTTTCATTGCTCCTCACAGAACATATGCCACCTTCTGTCATCTGACAGGTGCCGGACCATCTTGTGGCAGTGGAGTTATTCTTTACAGTGCTGATGTAGGATTACGGTGCACAGTCACCATGGTAGTGAAATTTATCCTTGCACAGGGCCTGTAGAGGACCTATGATTACTATGAACATAGTGGGGTCATATGTCTTATGCACCTAGGGCAAGGACAGGACTCCAGTCAATAGACATCACGGTGCATCACTGCATCAGTGTTGGTCCCTCCACTAGGTGGTTATGGTACTCAGATGTGCATTGGCCATTCTATTCTGCTGTAAGTGCTTTCCACAGGACAGGTATGAAACTAGGTGTTTATAGACTATCTTTTAGTATAATCTGACCTCTTCACAAGGCAGTTCTGGAACAAGGGTGTGCACATACTGTACTGTGGAACTATTTTTTTAGCGCAAGTGTTTCTTTCCATTCCATTGTCAGTTTTTACATGAGAGAGATGGATAGCTCTGTGTGCAGACAGCATTTGATTGCAGATTTGGAGGAAAGCATTGAGATCCTTCTCAGAATTATTTTGTATTTGGGAGTTGTCAAGAGGTTTTTAAGGCAGGTTAGACAATAACTCCATAATGTTCCTTTGTTGGAAAACAAAACCAAGATTTTACATATCAGACAAAGAAATTTTTCAATATACATAATTAAACATGCAACCAACAAAACGGTTACCACATGAGTGAGAATAACAGGCCCTAAAAGGATAAAGGCTTACTCAGTAAAGGAACAGATTCTTTCCTTTCAAATGGGAAGTTCAAGGCATAATTTACATAAGTCTTTGAAAACTAGTCTTGAATAGGTGATTGCTGATATCGGAGAGATGGATTTCCTTGCCTGGTAAACAGACCACTTAAAGTAGTTTACATCATTTAAGAAATGAAATGAGGAATTCTGAGTCAAAGTAGCCAGTTTTGTAGGTACGTCTGTTTTAGAATAGTATATAAAGGTCTTTCCTTGCTTAATCCCAAGTACACAGAATGATAGGTAGAGGCCTGTATTCCTCAGATGGATTTGCCTCTTAGAGGACAGCCTGCTAAAGGTTCCCTTGTAGTTTTAGATGGGAGTTGTTCGGTATGTCTTCTTTTGTGTTCCCATTATATCATTTATCTTTGTCTCCAGTTGAGTGTGCATTTCAAAATTTCCTATCATGTTCTTTTGCTTTCCTCAGTTACTGGGTACAGTATGCCAGCAAAGACTTGGGTGGAGCTATGTGTCTGATTTACTCTTATCCCGTGATTTGTGCTTTGTGGGGAGAATAGTCATAGTGACCCCTATAAATGTGCAGAAGTGTATAGGGACCATGTTCTCTGTTATATGGATGATGCCCCCAGCATTTGGGAGTGGTCGGGGGCACTGTCAGTCCAGGGTGCATCTAAATACATAATTTTCACTGCTTGCTACACAGTTAGTGTTTACATCCAGGTCATCTATCAGGTACTTTCCGGAAATGGATAGATGAACTCTGGATAGTCCTATTTAGAAAGCACTTTTTTTGTGTTTTATAAATGTGTCTGTCAAGCACTTGTTTCCATTTGTTTTTCTATTTTGGGTCATCTGATCTATTAAAAGGATAGGGTTTAAGTTTGAGCAGCTTAATACCAACTAGCCACCTATCAGCCATATGTATGTGGGTTATTAGAGAACAATTTATTAATAAAATATGTAACATGTCAATGAAAATTTTATGCATTATGATGTTTGATTTTGTATAGATAAATGGTATTTGCTTCTTCATGGTCGTTGAATTTCTGTTTTTCCTTTTCATACTATAGATCTTTTAGAAGTACCACTGACTGGGTGTGAATTTTCGGGCTATAATAGAAATACCTTTTGTTCAAGGTTGTTTTTCCCAGTGAATAGGGGGCGGAGTTGTGCCTTGAGGGGTCGTTTCTTTGCCCGCCCATGTGATGATCCATCCATCACACCCCCATTGGTTTTACCTTGCCTCAGGGAGCAGCCTTTCAGTTGATTTTTTTTTCCTCTGGAGGCTATCCTGATGGCTGTAATGGGGAGTGATTCGGACCTGTTGTTGGTGGATATGAAGACCAGACACGCTGGGTGAGTCAGGTTTAGGGTGTCTTTCCTCTTGAGGTATTTCCAGAGATGGCAAGTCTGTAGGGCTGATGAGTGGGACACTGCGCTTGCTCTTCAGAGACCTGGTGCAGTTGCCATAGAGGCATCAGATTCTAAAGGAACAAGGCTTTTCTGCCCTCGGACCTGAGTCGTAGGAGACTTTATTCATTGTGGCTGAAGGTGATAGATTGTCTTAGAATGTCCATGGGTCTTGGATCACTCGTGTAAGGTGGTTTCTGGAATGAGGGTGGAAAAGACAAATGAAAGCCTTAAGATTCCATTTTCCGGGGAAAAGCTTCTGTTTTCTTTTTTAGGGTATGGGAGGTTTCCTCACCCGAAACGGTGTTCTGTCCCTTTCAGGTGCAGAGTTCCTGATCTCAGATGGTATCTTTTTCCTCTCTATAGTTCCGTGGTGTTGGCATTGGCCACTCTGTTTCTGTGTTTGACCTGATTGGGGGGAGGGGGAACAAAACAAACAA
>NW_006400222.1:2590-11082 GCF_000299155.1 Elephantulus edwardii | reverse complement strand
TTGTATTGTCCCAATGCTGAATCCACTGTCGCATTCTGAATTTGGGCAGAGGTCTTTCCTCCCGGCTGAGGGCTCAGACTCCCCGTGCAGGGACATTGTAAGTATTTCTTAATGGCAACCTCCATCTCCTCTCCCAAGTAGGGACAGGCATCTCCCAACCACTTTAGCAATTTTATTACTTTTTCTTCTTTATTCTTTTATCCTTTTTCAGCCAGCTCTTTAGCTTTTTTCTTTTTTTATTTTATTTTTCAATGAACATTTACAGAGATTTTGGGCTTTAATTCATTCATTGTTACATTGTTTTCTCTACCCTGCTCCCCAGTTTGTTATTTTTTTTTTTTTTTAACTTTTTTCTGTTTTAATTATGGATTTTACCTTTTTAAGAATTTAGTTTTCCTTTTTAAGGGGTTGGGTTATGGTTTTGAGTTCATTTTGACCGATACTGACTTCTTTTTTTTAATATTTTCAGTGGGATTTTAATTTTTTCCCCCAGTGTGCTGCGTTTTTGTAGATAGTGTTTCATAGGATCATTCCAAAGTCATGTCCTTTTATTCTTTTGGGTTTTTAGCATTTTATTTTATTTTATTTTCACAACCTTTGCAGGTCTAGAAGTGGTTAGAAAATTTTAAAGTTTTTAATGATGGTGTAACCATCCTATTCATTTTAGGAAAAAGTATCAGTGTTATTTAAAGACATAGCATGGTAGCAGGTTGTGTGAGCAGCCCAGCTTGGGCAGGAGCAGGTATTTCAAATTATGAGTTAATAGTGAAACTTACAAAATCAGTGTTGTGTGAGATGTGTGTATGTGATGGGGGTCATATGTTTGTCTTCTAGATATAAGACTTATATAAAAAGAGGGGGGATGATAGGGTGGTATTAATAAGGTCAGAATTCTCTATATAGGTATCAGTTCTAAAACTACAGTTTTTCTTCAGCATGCAAAACTAGTTGCTTAGCCTCCAAATTCTCTGTTTCTTGTCTTTAGTCATGTAGAGTAGTTTAATCTGTGCTTACCAGAAGAGGAAATGCATCTATCACACATGCTGGTGAAGCTGGTTCTCCAGTCATATGTAAATTGTATCTTGATCCGCCCTTGTTTACCAGTAAGAGAACTGGGGTCTTCCTGAATTACTGATAGATAGATAGCAACTGTCCTTTTCAGATGTGTAAATGAAGTTTTTTCTACTAACAAAAGTGCATTGTTAAATGAGCTGGAGTTTCACCCTAGTGACCACTCCCAGACGGTGAGGCAGTCTTTGAGACTGGGACCCACTGTCCTCCATAGATCTGCAATAACGGGCAGTTATGGAGATTACAGCCTGTTTGTCTTCTTGGTGAAAGACTAAGGAATGAACCCCTTGCTTTCAGTTACATGCTCATTTTATTTTTTGGAATCAATGTCATCTGAACTTCTCAAGTTTTGTTTTCAACATAGTTCCTAAGTCATGTCCCTTCTTTTGAAATCTTTAATACTTGTGAATTTATTTTTAAATATCAATTATTCAAAATTTATACATATCTTTTGAATACATTTTTGATGAATTTTCTTTTCTGTATTTGAAGATTATATCTTTGATGTGAATTTTGGTGGTTTGGTGGTTTGGAGGTGCACTGTATTCCCAGAGGTGATTGCCTTATAGCATCTATATGCTCTGCTGTAGAGGGAAGGAGAATCTTTCTGTAAAAGTCGAATTAGATTTCACGCTACACACACAGAAAAAATATTATCTTTAACAAATACTACTATTGTTGGTATTTCCTTGATGTGTATATCTTTATATAAATCTTTATGTGTCTTTATATACATGAGTGTTTACATTTTTCTGAAGTAAAAAAGTGTCCATTTTTGAAAAAGTTTACGTTTTAGTTCTTTTAACATAAATTTGGTCCTGTTAAGGTTTTCTAAATTTATTTTTTTGTTTTGTTGTTGCAATTATCTTTTTTGATATCTTGCTATATGAGATGCATGAGGGCTTTGAAGGATGGTGGGGTGCACTCAGCTATTATTGGAAACTGCCCAGACTTTGCTGACTTTTTTTTCATGCTTCTTCTTTTTTTCCCCCATGTTTCCTCTTTTCAAAGATGCTTTTCCCAGTCCTTTTCTTGACCAGAGGGCCTATTGAGCCCTGGAGTTGTTCCATGGTGTGATGTTTGCAGGAGTGAAAGCCAGAAATGTCCTGCATCATCTTTTGCACAAACTTCATTTGCTTTCTTGCTGCTTCACAGTGGAGGCTGGGACTTGGCTTGCTTATGTTCTTGATTAATTTATGGCCCTTGCTGGTGCTCGCTGCCATGGGATGCTGCATTGGTATGGCTGCTCTGCCTCTTTGGTTGATGCGATGGAACCTGAAGTCTTGTTAGTACCTTACCTGGATCGTATGAGAACATTACTAACATGAACTTAGCAGTACTGCTGTTAAAATTTATTCTGTTTCACATCACAGACATCGCTCAGCTTCTTGTGTCTGTTACTTCTTTTTCAGTAAGGTTTTAGTTTCAGATTTTTTTAGCTGCCCATGATTCTTTTTTGGTGTGGTTTGTGTTTTTGACCTTCCACAGTTCTTGGACACCTTTCCACTGTGGAAGACTTTGAGAAATTACGACTGAATCATTCTTGATAAAAGCAAAAAACATAGGTATATTTAAAGTGTGTGTGAATTATATGTACTCCAGCATTTTGCTGCTGTCAGATTATTTAGTACTTTTCTTTCTAATTAGTAAAGACGTGTGTGTCTTACATAGTTGTGAAATTTACCTAGGAGTTTTGGTTTTTAAGTTGTTGTGATGTATATTTTTGTCCAGTTTCATTTAAAGCCAGTATAAGCACTAAAGAGATGAACACTGTTTTTTGTTTTCAATCTTAGAAAATAGTTTTAGAAATTTCTTTTACAACTACATTTATATATTTAACACTTCCCCTCCCCCCTTTTTTCCCTACCTTTAGAAATCTTTTTGAAATACTGCTATACAAAGTTAGGGAATTCCGATTATAATTAACAGTGGGTAAATAAATGATTTCAAGCCAGCAGCCATTTCATAAGATGAAGATGAGATAGAATGTTTCCAAAGAGATTCATAGCCTCATTAATCCAGTGCTTGCTGGAGCTCTCATTTTGAGACTGGCTGCTTGGGAAGTAGGAGTGTCTCTGGAAACTTTTTAGGGTTTGAGGGATCACGGTAGTTACGTAAAGGATTTATTCCCTTTCTGTATAGGGCCATATATTCATGGTGGAATGGATAGCAATCAACAGCAATAAGTGTTTCTTGGCTTGTTTTTACCTGTTAAGGCATCTCATTATACATTGTATTTCATAAGATCATTCAGAAATGTGTTTCAAAACATTCCTGTTTACGTAGGTCCATTTTTACCTTGTGTTGTATGATACTAATTAGATTTTTACAAATTCCTGCGTTGTCACCCTCTCAACACTACACTCCATGAATCCAATGACTTTCTACATTTCAACCAATCTCCAGCCTCTGTCATTCTGCCATCTTTCTCTCTCTCTCTCTAGACTTTAATGCTTGTTCCACTTGGTATCCTAGTTTTAGAATAATGGTAGTATTCAGCCTTTTTCCTGATGACACTGGGTTAGTACACCAAGAATATTGCTCTCCAATCTCTCTCACAGTATAGACACATTTTCAGTATTGTGAATGGCTGGAGTGTTGTATAGTCTTCTATTTTACATGTGCATGGAACATAATTTCTCAATTCTGTTCTTTGACGTCTCAAAGTTCTCTGACTGCATTTTCCTTCAAATGAGAATAACACTTTAATGAACATCTGAGTACGAATCTGTGTCTTGTTTGCTCTGTGGTACATTTTTTATCTCTGAAATGCTGTCGTATGTAATTACTATGTTTGGGTTTTGGGTGAAATGCAGAATTATCTTGCAGAAAGGATGTACAACTTTATAGTTTCATGAACTTTTCATGAACTATAAGACTTTTCAGTGTCCTCACATCCTTTCTGATATTTATTGTACTATAGAACTTTGCCAGTAATGCTGTGGTCAGAGGTTGTCTTTTGTTGGTTTTGAATTGTATCTGTCATTCAGTAGTTTTACTGCTTTCATTTCTGTATTTAATGTACTGATTTGGTACACAGTTTTCACATGTTTTGCTTTTATATATTGTGTTTAAAACATTGCTCGTTTAATACTGTCTTATATAGTCCCTTCGTATATTATGGATTATATAAAAAATCGCCATAGATACCAGTAATATACTCAGCCTTCTGTTTTCAGGCTCTCACCGGATTGTTCTTGATTATTTTACCTCCCCCATTCCGTCATCACTGTATGGGATCTCCTCAGTGCTCTCCTTTCTCTTATAATAACCATCTTTATGTCTTTTTTTTACCATTGGAATTTGGCACACAGGTTAATAGTGGTCCTTCTACTTTTACAAGAGTGGAGTCATGCCACATGTGGCCTAATGATAGTGAATTCGTCATCTCTATTTTATGGTCTTTAGCAACTGTCATGTAGTATACTTGAAAATAAGTTACTCTGGGTTATGCATAATATTCTATCATGTGACTGCATCGCAATTTCAGGATCCATCGTTTGGTATGCCTTTGGGCTGTTTTTGCCATTGAGTATAATAGTGAATACTAGTTCTTTTGGCTCTGCGATAGATTTCCAGCAATGAGATAGCTTGGTCTTATGCACTTTCTTTGTTTGGATTTTTTTGGAAAATAATAAACTGCCCTCAAGAGTGCTTGTACCATTTTCCAAACATTCCCCATGCAGATGAGATTTTCTTTGTCTGCACATCCTGCCAAACGGTTGTTACTTGCTTTCCTCTTGGACTTTGCAACTTCTATATCAGTGTGATGGTACCTCCTCGTGGTTTTCCTTTACAAACACTCAGAATGCTGATGATTTACAGCTTTTCTTCACATGTCTGTTGTCTATCTGAATAACTTTTTCTATGAAATGTATTTTTTAATACTGTCTTTAGTTTTTTTTTTTTTTTCTTAAATGCAATTTCTGTGCCACTCTGTAAACTTGCTGGAGGAGATCATGATTTGAGATGACATTGCCAAGTGTTGTTTTTTTTTTTTTTCAGGAAGACTAGGTTTTCTATTCACCCAATAGGAAAAAAGATTCTGATGCACACAGGTTCTTGATATTTAGTAACTTCAATAATCTATCTTATTCTTTTTTTTAAATAGCTACTGTAATTGATTGCCATCATTCCCAGACCCCTCACAAACGTTCACACATCCTACTCCAGATGGTTCCATTGTCCTCATGCAATGCTGTGGTTGTCAGATGTGTACACAGATTGTTCTGGTTTACTGTCAACTTCTGCTCAGACAAAAAAAATCAGGCACGTACACAATGTTCTTAAGAAATGTCAAGCCCAAATTGATGGTCAGTACATGAGTCCAGTGTGCACAATCTTCAACCCACTGTGTCTGAACTCTTCAAGGGGTCGTTAAAGTTTCCAGTATGCACAGTTCTTCAGTAGCATGGGCAGCCTTCCAGACAAGACGGGCTCAGGAGATCACAGATCCACTCCCATTTGGGATGTGTTCATGAGAGTGTAGTTGTCGGAGTCAGGTATGCATGAAACAAATTTAAAGCACGGCTATCCCTGTTGACATTGTAATAACAGGACTCATAGATACTGAAAATCCTGCATTGGGTGAGCCCCGACATGGGCCGATAGAAGACCTATGTGCCCAAAGCTCATCTTGTAGTAGTACTGTAAGTTGCCTACAAAGGGTCTCTATAGGAGGCAGACATAAACAGGTCATGCTGCATATAATTGACTACCTCTTACTTTGTATATACAGAATTTAAGGTTTTCTCAATTCATATGCCAGCAGGTTTACTCCCGGTCATTGGTGACAAAAACAATTACTGTGTCTTTCTGTGTGTGTATGTGAAGTCCCAGAGCAGGGTTTTGTTTCTTTATAGTGTTCCTGCAGCATCATTGTGTGCATGAAGTTGAGGCTCAAGGATCATAATGCTGTATGGTCAATCCTTTAAAAGGCAGACCGGGGAGTAAGGAGAGTAGATAACTATCCTCTGTCTCTATCATCCCATCTCATGGAGCAGGAACTGTTGCAGTGTTCACAAATGATCTTCCAGTGCAGTTATCACCAACACTGCAGGTGAAAGGTTTAGTTTTACATAGGCCATCCTGTACTACTGTCAGCACCGTCCACAGGTAGATAGAAAACCTTGGTGTCCACACAGTTTCCTGGATTCAACCTAGGGAATATGCATGACTAAGGTAGTGTAGACCACAGTGCGTAGTTGTCTGTCATCTTCAGAGGTTAAGTACAATACAGAGACTGGTATCACTGCTAGCCCTCCCAAAAGGGTAGGTACTGGACTCGTCATTCGAGAGCAGGGTCTTTCCTCGACACAGTGCAGCAATCTAACTGAGGTGTGCGGAGACCAGCTTAAGAGCCACAGTTGTGTCTCCCGACTGGGCCCATAGATACAACAGGTTTTTAAGAGAGAAATGAAGCAAGGTCAAGGCTGTTGTCAATGAATGTGGTAGCCTCCTGCTGTCTCTTATGATTGTCGGCCCATGTAATTGAGCTTGTGTTTATGTACAATATTTTGTGAGGATTTACGTGTACATGTTCACATTTTCCTTTTGTTTACTTTTGTATCTGTATCAGGTTGTCAATCCATGTTTATTGATATGTATTTGTCTTACTTTGCTGTCATTGACATTGCTTGCTCTTGAATATTCAGAATTAATTTCATGCTTTTGTGTCTGTGTCAGCCTTATAACTCTTATATGCTTGATGGTCTACCTTTTGGAATGTGTTTGTGTGTACTTTTACGTATCAATTTGTGTGCATGTTCAGACTTTCTTTTTTCTGGTATGCAGTTTCAAATACTCAAGTAACACTGCTTACATATAGTTCTATTTTTCCTTGGTTTTGTTTAACCACTTCTGTTCATGGTGTTTTGTGTGAGTTTGGGTTTAGCTACTTGCATGGTTAGTATTCTTTCACATCATTTTTTAAATGTTTAAAATACTTATGAATGTGTTCATTTGCATGCATGTTAAGTCTTCCTTTATTTGGTAATATTATTTTAAGCATGTTGGCTTCTGTTTTGCAAAGATTTCAAGTATTTGGTTGAATTTATATATGATGCTGACTGACTGTTTTCATGTGCTTGTGATTGTTCATAGGCTATTATTGTGTGTCATTGTTCACTTATTACTTTGGTGTGTTTACCTTTCCCTGCACTTTTCCAGTGCTGTTCTTTTATATATGTTTCTGGGGTTTCAGTTGTAGTTTGCATTGTGCTTTCCTTCATCTATGGGTATAGTTCTTCCACGTAATTTGTTTATGTGTATCGTTTGTGAGTGATGTATATAGTTTTTTTTGCACTTATATTTCTGTGTTTCCATGTCTGTTTTCTTGTGTTTCTGGTGGTTCTATGCTTGTGTCTCCACATGTGACTTTCTTTTTAGTTGAGTGACTGCTATCATGGTTTATGTGTTTTCATGATTTTTTTATATGCTTTTGGGTTCCAGTGTACTGCTGTTGTTATACTTGACCATGTATGGATTAGGGTCATGTCTGTTACTTCTGGTTTAAGGATACAATTCATATCTTTAGGCTTTTTAGTTTTGGAGTACAGTGATTGGTTTTGGCCTTATGCTTAAGGTTTTCGACTTGTGACTGTGTCTAGGTTAGGTATTACTGTAAGGGTTAGCGGTAGGGGTTGGGGCTACAGCTAAAGAATATGTTTCTTGTTAGGGTTTTTGCTGGGGTTTGGCTCCGGTATTCAAAGGTTATCTTGAAGATGGGGCAGCCTTCTAGCAAGGCAGGTAGTACTTCTCTGTTACGCAGTGAATGTCCTGTATCATGGTTCACCCTTTCCAAAGTGAGGTAATTATAGTGGGATTTTCACACAGTCCTGTTCTAGTTCAGCACGCTCAAGGGCAGATGCAATACAGATGTGTCCACGGGTCATCCAGATATATGGTTAGTGTTTGACACAGGTCATTACAACAGTGAGTTATTTACACACACACTCTGTTGAGTCTCTTCTATCCCACCTGACTGGGCTGATAAGGAATTTTCAGTATCATGTTCCTTCCAAGCATGAGATACACAAAATTGCAAAATATCCCAGAAAAAACCAGGTACATCGCTCATAGGTGCATTGACCCTTCTTGATCGCTATCTTTTTTTCTTTAAAATGCAGGTATAGGACCTGTTTGTGGAGGACCTAGATGTCCAGTGTTCATATTGCCTGAGGTGCAATTATCCTGACAAGGCATGCTGAGGAGTCTGATGGGCAAAACTGTCCTTGTATCAGTGTCAGCCAGTCAAGAGTAGGATGCCAGGTACAGGTTAAGTGTTTTCAAATCATGATAATGTAATGTTTTTCCTATCACCCTGTAGGTTGGAGATTCAACTTTTCATGGACCATTCTGCAGCATTGTCATCTCTGCTCATAGGTAAGTAACATAACTACGTGTCCAGCGATTTTCCTGGT
>NW_006400222.1:0-1353 GCF_000299155.1 Elephantulus edwardii | reverse complement strand
AAGTTGTGCCTTGTTGTGTGCATGTTTCCTTCTGCAGTAGATGAGTTCTTCACATAGCTGGTAGATGACCCAAGTGCCCAAGAGTAAAAGAATTGTATCGTTCCTTCTCTCAAAACATATATCACATTCTCATATGAGACTGGTGTCGATTTTACGTGTGAAGAGATCATCCTGAAGTAAGGTTATCATTCATTACTGTGCAGGTAGTAAGGTATACAGTAATTATAGTGTTATAGGTAATCCTTTAATACAGGGGGTAGACTGCCAAAGTGTAGAGATAACGCTATGGTAAAGTAATTTTCATTCACAAAGTATAAGGATAGGACTGTGTGAGTTGCATACCTTGTGTCACTGTCAGCCTTCCTAAATGCAGGCACAGCACTAAGATTGGACAGCATTCTGCAGCGCCTTTAATTCCCACACTTGGGTGTTCAAGGACTCATATGTGCATTGCCTATCGTATTCTGCTATCAGCTATGCCCACACAATAGGTATGAAGCTAGTTGTGGAGCGAGTATCTTGCAGCTGATTCTAAGGTTCTCACATGGGTGGTTCAGGGGTCGAGCTTAGATTATAGTACAGGACTGTCAGTCCTTTTCACAGATCTGAGACATCATGAGGCCATGCACAGAGAGAGTGGGAGCCCTGTTAGGATGCTCATAGGTTTTAACCAGGGGCAGATTGCCGTAGACTCTAGTGTGTCTAGCTCACTTTTCTTCTCAAGGATGTTGTGAGACTCAGTTGTTTTCACACATAATTCGGATGTCATCTCAGCCCCTCTACTCAGCTTATGCATGATACTAGTTGGATTTAATAACACTGATTAGATATGTTGGCCTCTGTGTAAGTGCAGGTAAAAAACACCTGCTATGTAGAGATCACAATGCAACTGTTTGTGTCCTTATTATTCACTAGTAGAATCCTGTGTCCACATTCTTTTTAAATCATTCATAGGGTTCCTTTCTACACTTTTGCAGAGGACAGTGAGATGTACATTGAATAGCCTAAGGCTCTTTTGAGTCACGAACTCTGTCCACAATACTGCACATGAGCAGGTAAGATATTTGCAAGCATGGCGGTGAACTACTGAATGTCTCACGAATCATCCATGCCAAGTTAGCGATGGAGACCACGTTATCAGGTAAGTCTTTGGCTTCAGTTTCCTGACTATGTTAGGGTATCTTTGAAGATTGGTTTAAGAATTTTGATGCGAAAAAAAGGGAAATAAAAGTTGATTGACTGCTATGAATTACTGAATCTCTCTTTTGATGACTTTATGAATTTCACTATGGCAGCATTATCCTTAATGATTTTCTGATTGCTAACTATGCCATTTATGGTTCTGTGCTTGTT
>NW_006400221.1:848631-856511 GCF_000299155.1 Elephantulus edwardii | reverse complement strand
GAATCCTTGCCTCCAGGCAGCCACCCAGTTTAACTCTTTCCAGGATGAATCTGTTTGTTTTCCTAGCAGTCCATGGTAGCCTCAATACTCTTCTCCAGCACCACAGCTCAAAGGCATCATGTCATTACCAAATATTTTTTCCTGGTCTGTGGCTTCCCTTTTCACCCGTTGGAGAAGTGTTTGGATGTGCATAGGGATTTGATTCTTAGAAGGTCCCATTCATCTATTTTATCTTCTCCTGGTTGTAGGTTTTCCAGGATGCTTAGAAGACTGTTAAAGCAGTGGATTAGGGCTTCTAAAGTAATTCCAAGCTTTTCTCCAAAACAACAGTCATGCGTTCTTATTTATTAATAGACCTTCTACTTAACACCTAACTAACCACTTTTTTTCCTTCTGAAAGAGTTTCTCTTACTTATTCACAGATTTACACACACTTTCTCATGTCTTCTACATCTGTTTTACATCTTTTACATTTATCAACTGTGAAAACTAGGCCAGGTGTTGATTAGACCATCTACTACTCATATGCAAGTTGATCAAACCCTTTAAAAAACAAAATAAGATCAGCCATGAAGAATGCAAAAGGTCGTTACGAAGATGGAGGAGGAAAACCAAGATGGATGTCAGAAGAGATTTTGAATATTGCACTGAAGAGCCAAAGCAAAGGGAAGAGATCAAGAAGTTAAGGAGCTGAACAGAAGATTTCAGAGGGCAGATGTGGAAGACAAAGCAAGTACCATTACGAAATATGCAAAGAACTGCTAAGACCCTTTCCAGCAGGAAGTAGATAGAGTGGTCATTACTCCTACTAACCTAATGGCAGGTAGAGCTCCCAGCGCAGAGGAGGTTGCAAGAAGCAAGAAAAAAAACTTCTACCATACTACCTCACTAGGAAATCTAAATTATTTACTTTCTACCGCTTAAATTACTTTATCAAATATATACACTATCTGTACTAAACCTATTGTATAAAGCAAATAACATATTTTACACTCTAAAAAAAAATCTGTATAAGTAAACCAAAACGGGATGGCCAAGACAGGAGCTTTCCAGTTTAGGACAAAACAAACACTGGGATGTTCAAGACTTTGATTCTAACTGCCTTCTGATAAAGGTGTAGTTATGGAAGTAGAAAAGGTCAGTAAATAAGCAAAGAAACAGTAAAAAAAATCTTGGAGTCCAGTTAACATTTTTTACTGCTTATGCAAGGTAAAACTTACCAATAAAAGCTATAAAGGACTACAGGTCATGAGGACACTCAACCATGAATTCCTCTCTCCTTACTTCTTAATTAAGGAGTCTTGATTAGTTTGTTCTTATTGCCTGGCACTTTCCTGTTGGTCAGAGAAAGTGCAACATCTAGTATTCTCTGATATCCACCAAGATCAATCTGACATCACCAATATGTTATTTGTTCCATGGTTTCTTCTGAATCCAGTCTGAAATTCTGGCATTACCTTATTGAGAAAACGTTTCAAGAATTTTGAACAATCTTCAGCAAGATACTACTTGAATGTTGGATATTTTCATAATCTGTTGGATTACCTTTCATTTATTTGAACACACATACGAATCTCTTCAGTTGACCAGACAGCTATCTTCCAAATTCCTTGGTATAAACCAGCAAATGTGCTTGTAGCTCTTTTGGACTTGTTCTAATTTTCTTCAGTTTCAATCTGCACATGAATATGAGTAATCATTCTGCAGTTGGCCCCTGGCCACCTTCTAACTGCTGATAGGAGTTTTATGCTACCTCTTTGCATGTTGCTGTTGTTATGTGCTGTTCAAGTGGAACTAACTCATAGCTGACCCATCAGTGGGTTTCAAAGGCTGTAATGTCATGGAAGGAGACTGTCCAGCTTTCTCTTTTGGATCAGCTCGTGATTTTAACTGCCTGTCTTTGGATTGACAGCTCAGCCCCTTACCTACTCCTTACCAGAACTCTCCTCTCTTTTCTTGTAATTATTTTTATTAGGTGCTGTCCAATCGACTGTGGCTCTTAGTAACTCTATAAATCTGAATCTTAGTCTATCTTGCAATTTCCTTAGCTGAATCTTTCCCTCTTTTGCAATATCCTCACAGTATCTGTCATGCTCAAGCCCATTGTGGTAGTTACTATTGTCAATCCATTTTGTTTGGTGAGATGTCTCTCTTTTTCTATTGAGACTGTTCTTAGGAGCTCTCAAGTTGACTACAATTTAGAGTGAACAGTGAATCTAAACCCTGCCCTATTCTGTGCTATTCTCATCATCTCTGACACACTTGAGTCTGCTGTAAGTTACACAGGCCTTATGTTAATTCATTTTGTTGAGGGTCTTCCCCTCCTTCATTGACTCTACCTTTCAAGGTATGATGTCCTTTTCCAAGGACTAGCCCTTCCTAAAAACATATCCAAAGTATGTCAAAAGAAGTTTCACATTCTTTGTCTTCAAGGCGCTTCACCCTACCTGCACCTTTTCCAAGATATACTTGTTTGTCATTTTGGCAGTCCATGGACTATCCAGCACTATTCTCTAACACCACAACTCAAAGGCATCAATTGTTCTGTCATATTTATTCAGTGTCCAACCTTCAAATGCACGGTAAGTGATTGAAAAGACCATTCCACAAGAAGCAAAATATGTTCTTGGATCTATCCCACCTGAATTTAAAAACCATCTCAAGATTAGGTTTGGAACATTGAGCACCAATGATCAAAGACCATATGAGCTGAGGGATGACATCAAGAATATCATCCATCAAGAATGTAAAAGGTCATTACAAAGACAGGGGAGAAAGAAAACACCAAACTGGATGTCAGAGGAGACTCTGAAAATTGTATTAGTATGTGGTCTCTTTGTATAATAGTAGTAAATATTATTGTTTTTAAGTGCTGTCAAGTCGTCGATGACTGACTCATAGTGACCTTATGAATGAAAGACCTCAATATTTGTATAACTTTTATCGTTTCTCCACGTTCATAGAGTTTCCGGAGGCAAGTATTTCGGAAGTGGATGCCACCCCTGCTTCTTATATATCTCTTCTGGTGGAGGCTCATGTGTTTAGCTGCCATTTATGTTTTTCAAGAAAGGCATTTATGATGAGTAAATAACTCTTTATATAAAATTCTGTCATGTGATCTCCACTGTGATTTCTGACACCAAATTAATATTTAAAATCTTACCTGTCTAAACACAGAATAGCTATCTTACACCATATTGAGTAAAAGTCTTCTAGGCTATGGTGACCTTAAATATTCCAAATGGGAATTCAGATATAAGACTCTTCCGCATTCAGAATCTCTTTCAACTATCTTGTTTTGATACACTTTCATCAGTTTACCACTTCTGTTGAGGATGTAAGGAAAGGATACAAGACTTGGAATGGGGCCACTTATTTGTTATTATCAAAGGAAAACAACTTTGGAAGGTACCTTAGTATGTGTTATATGAGCCAGTAATTTCCTTTTATTGTTATCATAGATTGAACTGTGTCCTTACAAAACATATGCTATAAATCCTAAGCTATAATCTCTATATATGTGGCTATAATCCCTTCTGTGAATGGATTGTTATGTTAATGAGGAGTGCAGGATGTGTCTTAAATTAGCTTCTTTTGAGACATAAAAGAGCAGATTAAGCAAACACATGGGGAAAAATAGATGCCATACTACATGAACGCTCCAAGGAACTAAGAGAAGTTGAAAAGAAAAGATTTTCACTCAGAGCCAAAAGAGAGAAAGCCTACCTTGGAGACCTGAATTTGGATGTATAGCCTTCTAATAAATTTCCATTTGGTAATGTCATAATCCACTTGCGGCAGTACTAGATAACTAAGACAACAGTTCATTCAAATGCCATTTTTTTTCTTAAATTATTTTACATTGGTTTGTATACAAAATTCATATACATTATGGCCTAGTGGCAAGAAGCTGTACTGCAATCCCTAAGGCCTCTAGCTGCTCCGGGGGAGAAGGAGAGGAGTCTCCTCCTGCGCCTCTGAAAATCTGCTGGAGGTCAGCTATGGGTTGGTTCTTACTCTATGATACACAATAGCATTCACTTCATATTTCATAAAGTCATTCCCATAAATTATGTTTTATAAACTTAATCCCCATTGAATTATGCTCACCATTACCACGTCTTTTCAGAGCCTCACCATTTTTAATGAGTTATTAGGGTTTGCATGAAAAGGTAACCTAGATGAAAAAGAGAATTCAGAATCATTGCTAATAGTTGCTGAACTTATTAGAAGGATACCAAATTATGAAAAAAAGCCATATAGAAACTATTTTAGTTTATCTTTATCCTTTTATTCTATCTCTGGTATGATATTTGCCTCATTAAACATTTTTTAAGGAGGGTAAAAGTTAGTGAAGTTTCTTTAGAAGCAAATGGATCCCATTCTTGGATTTGAGGATAATTTTGCGTATGAGGTGGGGAGGCCTAGAAGGGTCAGGAACCAACTCGAAGTGAAGCAGAGTCAAGGCCAGGGCCACTTTACATTCCAACATGGCAAACTGCTGCCCAATGCAGTTCCTAGAGACACCAAAGAAAGAAGAATGGTATTTGATAAAACAATACTAAAAATGTAAAATGTTTTCTATGTAACAATTTCTACAAAAGACAAAAAATCTATATTTATAGTCAATCCAGCTTGTGGAAAAACCTAGTAGAGTTTTAGAAACTTGTTTTAAATTAAATATGGTCTGATCATAAAATTGTTTGCTGTGAAAGACCTATAAATACTGGCTCTAGTATTCTTTTTAAAAAATCATTTCACTAAATGGTGAGTTGGATTGTCATTTTGTTCTGTAGGATCAATGTAACTAGAAAATTTCCTTCAGACATAGTAAAGAACTCCTACTTCTTATTATGATGTAGAAATTTCTTCATTGCATGAGATCATTTAGACTGGTACACACAGTGGATTATGCTGTCATTTGACAAAACAGCTTCATGCCAAGTGGTATGCCAAAGGACCGGGTACCTGGACTAATATTGCTTTCTGTGGGGTCAAAAGTATTGAACTATCTATGTTACTTGTCCTATGACAAGAAGACAGTTCCAAGACAATTGCAGGTATAAGGATTGTCTTTGGACCTGTTGTACAATGATCCATTTCATCCAAGTCCATGTGACAAAGATCATAGCTGTCCTTTGGGAAGTTAGTTGGTCTTTTCAAGGGCAACATTTGAACTCACTGGGCTTAAGAGATGACAAGCCAAGAACAGTGATGGGATGCCACAGAAATAAACCCTATTCACCGTTTATCTAAACTTCATGGTTTTGAGACTTTACCTTGATCCAGCTGAGAATGGTATGAAAGCGTGGGAGTGTCTCTTGTCAGAATTTTCCTTGGAGAATCTCAAGGGATTAAAAACCTGCAATGAGAATGAAATGCCGACTTCTTTTCCAGTCCCAAATAAACACATATCATTACCACTTTCCCAAAAGCTAACTTTAAAAAAACAGCCCTCAAATACATTGCCATCAAATCAGAACTGACTGACTTTCCAGTAGGTTTTTGAGGCTATAAATATCTTAGGAGACGATTGCTCATCTTTCTTTCCAGGAGTCACTGGTGCCACCTTTTGAACTTATAGAGAGCTACTACCTTTGAGCAAGCAGTGTAATTCCCTATGGACTATGTAACTAAGGGTCCCTTAAGAAAACTCTGTTGTTATGTACCGTCAAGTTGGAACCAACCCTCCAATGGGTTTTCAAGAGGCAGTAAATCAAATGGGAGGAAGATTGTCCATATTTCTTCTGCAGAGACGCTGGATTAGCAGAACTATTATCCTTACCACTAAGCCACTAGAGCTCCCAAAGGTAACTTTAGGAATTTCAAAAATTCAGGTACTATGGTATTTGGGTGTTATTCCCTAACAGCCTGCCACGGAAAATGTATCTGGGCAAAACAAAAACCCTATAGGCAAGGGCAAGGGCAAGGGTAATCTTTTAAATTTAGTAAACCATTAACACAGTCCTTAAAGTAATGTTTTCCCTTTCACAACTTTTATCTTTGTCCAGCTATAGGTGCAGTTTCTCTTGAATATTTGTTTTTGGAATACTCGCTCATTGCCTTTGAGTCAGAACCAAACTCATAACAATCTTATGAATAACAGATCTGAATCTTGTCGTATCCTGCCTGATCCTCACAATCTCCGTTATGTTCAAGCCCATTGTTACAGTCATTGTGTCAATCTATCGTGCTGAAGCTCTTCTCTTTCTGATTCTCCACCTTTCTCAGCATGCTGTCTTTTTCCAAGGACTAACTCCCCTTGACCACATAGTATGTGAGATGGAATTGCAGCGTCCTTGTCTCGATGGAACAAACTGGTTGCACATTCTCAAAGAGAGATTTATTTGTCCTTTGACAGTCCATGGGTTGTTAGATACTTTGTCAACATTATAATTCAACAGCATCGATTCTTCATTAGTTTTTCCTTGTTCATTCTCCTCCTTCCACTTGCTTATGAACATATCCTGACTTGGGTCAGGTGCAGTTTAGTCTTCAAAGTGACATCCTTGTCTTTTAGTTCTTGGCAGCAGATTTTCCCAATGAAACAGCACATTTTTTGATTTTTTAATGTTTTTTCTGGTACTATGATACAGATTGTGCATCCAAATAAAGTGAAATTGTTGACAACTTCAATCTTTCCCCATCTATCATCATGTTGCCTATTGGTCCAATTGTGAGAATTTTTTTTTAATTAATAAAGAGGTACAACCTATATTCAAGGTTAATGTTTTTAGATTTTTAAAAATCTTCTTTAGTAAGTGCTTTAAATCTTAACTTTATATAAGTAATGTTTTGCAATCTGTATTTACACAGGTTGTTGATATTTTTTCCTCCATCCTGATGCCACATTCCTTTTCACTTACATTGTTGTTGTTATGTGTCGTCGAGTCACCTGTGACTCTTAGTGACCCTACATACAACAGCCTTAAACCTTTCTCTATCCCTTACCAATCTTACTGTCTCTGACACACCTATCCTTAATACCCTATTGACTGAATCAATCCATCTCATCAAGGGTCTTCCTCTCCTGTGCTGTCCCTCCACCCTCCCAAGCATGACGTTCCTCTCCAGGGACTGATCCTGCCATTAGCTTTGTGAATTATTTGCTCAGGATACAGACTGATTAGGTGTGGAGAAAGGATACAGCCATGACACACATCTTTCCTGATTTTAAGTCTTGTTCTGTTTGGACCATTGTTTATTGAGGCAAATTTCACAAGAGCACAATTAAGTGTTTTGGAATTCCTATTCCTTTCAATGTATCCATACTTTATTATAATTTACACAGTCAAATGTATTTGCATAATTATTAAAACAAATAAATATCTTTCTGGTATTATTTGCTTACTGCAACTCGAGGTTTGAATGTGTTCTTTATTTTCTTCAGCTTAAGAAATGCCAAGTGGCATTTCCGGGCCCCGCCCCTCTGCGGGCTCACTTCCGGTGACGTCCAGGCCAGAGGTCACAGCGGCGCGGGGCCTGCCAGGTTGTTCACTCTGGCGGTTGCTAAGAGGAGCATCTCCGATCTGCCAAGTCCAGCGGAGACTTTGGGGGCGCAGGGCTGGGGGAGGCGTGTCCGGGGCGCCAGCCCATCCAGGGGTGGGGGATCGAGTCTGCGCGCATCGCCGCCCAGATCGTGGGGAGATGGGTCCCCAAGCCCAGTGGTGCCCTGCAGCCCCCGGGAAGTCGGGACGCCAGGCTTCGCCTGAGCGCTCCATGCCGCCCATTGGACTAGAGCCCGCCAGGATGAACAGGAAGAAGGGGGACAAGGGCTTTGAAAGCCCGAGACCCTATAAACTGACCCATCAGGTGGTATGCATCAACAACATAAACTTCCAGAGGAAATCTGTGGTGGGATTTGTGGAATTGACACTTTT
>NW_006400221.1:827502-830892 GCF_000299155.1 Elephantulus edwardii | reverse complement strand
GGAACATAAGCATCAGAATTTATGAATAAAAATATGTTTTTTGTTTTACCCTAAAAGACTGGAATGTTCAGACGCAGCTTTCCCCCCTTTTTAATCTTGAATGGCTATTTTTTTTTTGCCAGCACCATTCAGTGACTATGATGTTGAAATTTTATCAGCACTATGAAATCCCCAGTTGTTCTCAAATCACGATATTTAAATTAGGATTCTCTTGTGTGCTGTTCTGGTGAACACAAGCGACAGTCTCTAAATCAGGTGTACTTACAAACTCTTTATTATTTGGTGTATTTATATACTGTTTAATAATTGGACAGGCAGGCCCTCACTTGAGGATATGCCAGAAGTGTTTTAAAACACACTCAAAACATTTTTATTTCATACTTGAACAGTTTGTAAGCTTGTGTTTTTGGTTTTAGTTCTCAATTTTCTATGTGCTGTATTATTTGTTTTTAAATGTTTTTTATTTTTCTTGTCTGAAGTTTTGACAAAATACTCCTTCTTGAAACAAAATCTTCTTCAGAAGAAATCCTACAATGATGAACTTTTAAATATACTTTTAGTGGTGTTTAACTTGTTTAAGAAATAATTTTTTAAATTGAAAAAAAAACCACGCCAAGTGACAATGTCCTTTTTGATTTTCTGACTCCAGTTCTTTGCCTATTTCATAATTGTACTTGCTTTGTCTTCCACATCTGCCCTCTGAAATCTTCTGGTCAGCTCCTTAACTTCTTGGTTTCTTCCCTTTGCTTTGGCTCTTCAGTACAATATTCAGAATCTCTTCTGACATCTACCTTGGTTTTCCTCCTCAATCTTCATAAAGACCTTTTGTATTCTTCATGGATGATCTCATTTTGTTTTTTAAAGAGTTTGATCAACTGAACTTGTAACTGACTTTTAAAAATTTTACATTGGTTTGTATACAAAGTTTGTATACATTGTGTTTCACACTACCCTTCATTCACATTATAATTTATACATTCTCATTCATTATGTTTTATGAAATCAATCACCTTTAAACCATATCCATCATTACTGTGTCTTTCCAGATCCCAGCCAGATCTTTCCCATTTCCTTTACCTCCCTCCCTCCACTCACAAAATTGTGTGACCCTATGATTTCCCCCCGCCTGCCCTCATCCTCTATTACCATCGCTTCTCCTTTGGGTCTTCATACACGTTTTACTAGTTATCCTTCTGTTTTCACAATAATGATCCTGTTGTTGTTATGTGCTGTGAGTCACTTGCGACTCATAGCAACCTTAATGTGCAACAGCTCTGAAGCCTGCTGTGTCCTGAGCCAGTCTCGTTGACTCTGACACACCTATCCCCATTGCTCCAGTTACTGTATCAATCCATCTCATCTGTGGTCTTCCTCTTCTGCACCGTTCCTCCACTCATCCAAGCATGATGTCCTTCTTCAAAGATCAATTTCTCCTGGCCACATGGCCAAAGTGTGTGAGATGGAGTTTCAAAATCCTAGCCTCCAAGGAGAAACTTGGTTTCACCCTCTCCAAGCCAGATTTATGTGTTTTATTGGTGGTCTATGGTATGTTCAAGACTCTTCTCCAGCACTACAACTCAGGCATCTATTCTTCTTTTGTCATTCTTAGTCATTATCCAGCTCTCTGATGCATAACAAGTAATTGTGAAGGCCATGGCCTGGATCAGGGGCACCTTAATCTCTAGATTGACATCACTGTTTCTCAATACTCTGCAGAGGTCCCTGCTTACAGATTTTCCCAGTGCAATTCATCTTTTGATTTCCTGACTGCTGGTGCCAAGAGTGTTGATTGTGGATTCAAGCAAGCTGAAATTGTTGACAACTTCAATCTTTTCTCCATCTATCATTGTGGTGCCAATTGACCCAGTGGTGAGAATCTTTGTCTTCTTGATGTTGAGCTTCCACCCACATTGAAGACTACAATCCTTGACCTCCTGCAGCAAGTGCTTCAGGTCTCCCTGAGATTCAGCAAGTGTGGTTGTGTCATCTGCATATCACAATTTGTTGATGAGTCTTTCTCCAGTCCTGATGCCACATTCCTCCTCATAAAGTTCACCCTCCCAAATTATCTGTTCTGCATAAATATTGAAAAGGTATGGAGATGGAATGTATCCCTCACACACTCTTTTCCTGATTTTGAACCATGCAGTTTCCTTGCTCTGTTCTGAGAACTACTTCTTGGTTTCTACTTATAGGTTTCACATTAGCACAATCAAGTGTTCTGGGATTCTCATTCTCCTTAAGGTTAGCTACATTTTTTTCTCCTTGTGTGTGTGTGTGTGTGTGTGGTCCACACAGTCAGATGTCCTTGCATAGTCAATAAAACAAAGATAGACATTCCACTGGTACTCTTTGCTTTCTGTCAAGATCCAGCTGACATTGGTGATAATGCCTTTAATGTCACAACCTCTTCCAAAACCCAGCTTGTGTTTCTTGTATTTTTATGTCAATGTACTGTTCCTACAGTGTTAATCCTTATGAAAGTGAGTTAGTTCACTCAGCACAATGCCCTCTAATCTCTCCCAAGTTATGTAGTAATTTTCAAAATCATTGCTCATGAGTGCTGCATAGTATTCCATCATGTGCAACTACCACAATTTCTCAGTCCATTTGATTGTGTTTCAACATAAGGAACCTCTAAATTAAACTTTTTGAGGAAAAGCCAAACTGTCTTCCAGAGTGATTCTACCATTTTTCAATCCCACCAACAATATATGATTGTTCCTATCTCTCCACATTCTCGCCAACATTTATTGCTTGCTGTCCTATTAAATTTTGCCACAGCTACCGAGGTCAAATGGTATCTTATTGTGATTTTTATTTGCATCTATCTCCCTTATTGTCAGTGATTTTGAGCATTTCTTCATGTGTCTTTTGGTCATCCAAATGTCTTCCTCTGTGAAAAGTCTTTCAATGTTTCTTACCCATTTGTAATTGGATTACCAGTCTCTTTCTTGTTGAGGCTCTGTAGAATTCTGTAAACTTTTGTTATGAGACTCTTGTCTGAGATGGTATTGCCAAATACTTTTCCCCAGTCAGTAGGTTTTCTTTTCACTCTATTGGAAAAAGGTTTTGGCACACACAGGGATTTAGTACTCATCAATTTTAATCCTCTCTTGGTTGTGTATTTCTGACTGTATTTGACAACCTCTTTATGCAGAGGCAAGACCTTTTAACTTTGGTCCTAATTTTTCTTTTATGATGGTTAAGGTTTTGGGCTTTACTCCTAGGTCTCTGATCCATCTTGAGTTGATTTTTGTGTATCGTGAGGGGTGTGGATTCTACTTCAGCTTTCTGCAGATAGCAGTCCAGTATTGCCAGCATTATTTGTTGAAGAGGTTTTCATTTCTCCATTTGATAGGTTTTATTTCCTTGTTGAATATTTGTTGA